>NC_091342.1:15133642-15223642 GCF_038502225.1 Cherax quadricarinatus
TCACTTCTACTTTGTAAAAACTTCTCATATGCTAACTTTTTCTCCCTTACTACTCTCTTTATATCATCATTCCACCAATCGCTCCTCTTCCCTCCCGCACCCACTTTCCTGTAACCACAAACTTCTGCTGAACACTCTAACACTACATTTTTAAACCTACCCCATACCTCTTCGACCCCATTGCCTATGCTCTCATTAGCCCATCTATCCTCCAATAGCTGTTTATATCTTACCCTAACTGCCTCCTCTTTTAGTTTATAAACCTTCACCTCTCTCTTCCCTGATGCTTCTATTCTCCTTGTATCCCATCTACCATTTACTCTCAGTGTAGCTACAACTAGAAAGTTATCTGATACATCTGTGGCCCCTCTATAAACATGTACATCCTGAAGTCTACTCAACAGTCTTTTATCTACCAATACATAATCCAACAAACTACTATCATTTCGCCCTACATCATATCTTGTATACTTATTTATCCTCTTTTTCTTAAAATATGTATTACCTATAACTAAACCCCTTTCTATACAAAGTTCAATCAAAGGGCTCCCATTTTCATTTACACCTGGCACCCCAAACTTACCTACCACACCCTCTCTAAAAGTTTCTCCTACTTTAGTATATATATATATATACACATGTATATATATATATCAGGCCAAGAACTGTTATCCACCACTACTGCAGTCACGTTCAAGTTTACTCTTTCTTCTGACAAAAATTCCTTTCTGACTTGTTTCTGTGCCTTAGTCTGAGGACATTACCTCCCATGTTTCTTGTCCTTATCCAGGGACACCAGATATAGTCCTGACAAACAGAGACTGTGACCTCTTTCATTGTCGCATCTCTCCTGGTGGAAACGTAGGATCTGACCATATCCCTGTTATAATACAACTACAAACTTCTCCATTTAGAATACCTGTACCTTCTAAACCCAACCTCAACACCCTAGGATTTGACCCCTTCAGGGCATTTCTGGGTGAAGATGAAATTGTGTCATTGGAAAATCTACCTTCCACTGCAATTGATGACGCGATCAGGTCCCTTCACAATCGAATAATTGATGCTACTAATGCAACTTGCCACTTAGCTCCCACAAAGATCTACCAACAATATAAACCTACGAGGGAAATTAGAGACTGTATGAGAAATTATCAAACAGAATGTCGAAGGCATCTTCAAATGTGGCAACCACCAGTAGCTACACTGTATAGATTGAGGCAAGAATTAATTAACATGATTAGTCATCATAAACGTGACTTACGGAAATTGTTAGTTCTAAAAGCTAATCAGTATAAACGAGAGCCTGCAAAATTTTGGAGTAAGATTCAGCAACTTTTAGGTGCAAAACACAAGGCTCCTACCTACCTAATTCATTCCTTCACTGATGATGATGAAGACGTTGAGATTAAACTTGATGATCCACAGGACCAGGCTAATTTGATGGGTGATGTATGGGAGAAAATTCTCTCCCACAATAACAGTCGTCGATTTAATAATAATCACTATCAGTTGGTCAATGAATGGAGAGATGAGAACTTAGCTGATCTACAACCACTACCTACCATCGATACATCAACTCTTGAAGACGCACACCTGCTTACTAGACCTATCACACTACTTGAGATGAATCAAGTTATTGGAAGAATGCAAAATAGAGCCCCTGGTCTCTCTGGAATAACAATGAAACAAAGTTCCTACCCAGAAATTGTAAACAGTCTTTGGTTAATATCTTTAATGCCATCTTGGCCTCTGGACATTTCCCAGTGGTTTTTAAGACTGCTAGGATGATCTTTCTTGCTAAACCCAATAAAAACATCCATCCTTACTTGAAGTCATTTCCAACAGAATGAACTACTATATGGAGTTTAATCACCTTTTTACTGAAAAACAGTTTGGCTTTAGGACACAGTGGTACCCATCATGCAATAAATATTATTTTTGATACTGTAACGAGTCTGAAACATCAGGGCAATCTTGCCCTAATTGCCACCAGAGATGTTCATAAAGCTTTTGATAGCTTATGGCATGATGGTCTTATATACAAACTTATTGACCTACCTGACCATAACTGGACATTTCTCAGATTTATATATAACTTTGTAACTCAAAGAAAAATCATTCCTACCTTTCATGGCAAGTCAACAGAGCCTTTTATACCAACAGCTGGTGTTCCACAAGGTTCTTGTCTTAGTCCAATTCTATTCAACATTTATGTGAATGATCTTCCTCAACCAGAGTTTAATGATACAATTATAACGCAATTTGCAGATGATGTTATCCATGTCGTCTCGTCAACTCCTGTAACAGGAAAATACAAATATGAAAGAGTCATAGAAAAAATGAATATTGAACTTCGTCGAGCATCCAATTGGGAAAAGAAATGGAGAATTATGACTAACCCTGACAAAGTCCTGGTTAGCACGATAGGATGTTTTGCATCAACCATCGAAGATAAGGGGGGTATCTCCATCAGAGGTACACCTGTAGCCATTAGAAATCCTAACAAGATCTTGGGATATGAAATAGACAGGCTGCTCCACTCAACATCTCACGTCAATAAAAAGATCAACACAGCCAAAGCCGGTCTTAGCAGTCTCTTTAGATTTAACCCTTAAACGGTCCAAACGTATATATATGTTTTTTCAACATCTGAAAGTATGTAAAAAAATGTATATCTTCTTTTTTGTTTTACATTTGAAAACGTGTAAAAAAACTTTTATCTACATTTTTTTTGTGTTATACGTATTTGAAAATATGCAAAAAAAAGAAGATCTACTTTTGTAGCACTACGAATTTAAACGTTGATCTGTTTGGACCGTTTAAGGGTTAATCAAGCCCCTTCACATGTCAAAAAAATCTGTATAAAATGATAAGACCAACACTCGAATACCCATGTGTCTCAATGTCGTTAACAACAAAGACCAACATGCTACGGTTGCAACAGGTCCAGAATAGAGATCTCCGCTTTATTACGGGCACCAGGAGGAGAGACAGAGTCAAAATGGCAGATTTACACGTACAACAGGATATTACTGCCTTAAATGTATGCCTTGATATGCTGAAGAAGAGACAACTCTATGCAATGCAAGAACTCTACATACCAGATAGAGAACATCCTCTCCAAGTTGAAAATACCACTGACTATTTCATTAATACTCCTCCTCACAGGACCCAAAGAATGACTCCCACAGAGGGTGCGTCGCTTCATCCATAAAGACGATTACCATCGACCAATGATCTTGAGCAACCTCCCTGCAGATGAAGATGATTGGGTAACACCAGAACCCTTCTATGTCTACTAAGAAAATTATGGCCCCTAATTAGGGAGACATCTTGTATAACACTTCTACATCTACTGTTATAAATATGCTACATTTACTATGGCGGGACACCACCTTGAAAGAAGCTAACGTGTCAAGTAATTCTTTACAAACTGTCCAGATTACTGCCTTGTTGTTTAAATATTCATTATGCAACTTTTATATATACATACTACCAATTCAGAGTCATGTACCTATATATCTGTTATATCTATGTGACTCTGATGGGTTAGTATTATACCCCTTCAAGAATATTCTATTATTTCACATACACTTTTCAAATTGCACCAAAGTGGTTGTGTCACTTCCCTTTTATATCCTACCTCACTCCCACCTTTTTCCAATATTTCTATCCTTACCCATCCTTCTTCCTTACCCATCTTACCAAAGACTCTGGTCATAAGAATAGAATCGAATTAATTTTTTTTTTTTTTTTTGGGGGGGGGGAGGATTGTTGATTGTTGCCTTCTTTCGTTTATCTTTTTTTCTTCTGTCTTTTTTTTCAACTTCTGAGTGTATTTCTTTTTTTTTCTTTGTTCTTCACTTCTCTCCTATTCTTGTTCATTTCTTCTCTTTTCTCATTTCTCTCTCCCTTCTTATTCTTCTTCACTTCTTTCTCTTTCCTCTATCTCCAAATCATCGTAAATCAAAATATTCAAAATGCACTGAAGTCTTAATGTGACTTTGGCTTATGTGAGGTATTGTGACCTCTGTGTGAGGTGATGTGACCTCTGTGTGAGGTGATGTGACCTCTGTGTGAGGTGATGTGACCTCTGTGTGAGGTGAAAAATGGTATAAAATACCAACACAATGTAAACAAACACACATGCAGTTTAATGTGATCCTTTATTGACAACGTTTCGCCCACACAGTGGGCTTTTTCAAGTCACAAACAGATCTACCTGGGGTGGAAGGTACGTGAGTATTTATAGTCAGGTTCAGAATGTTGAGGTCAGGTGGAGAATGCTGCATCTGATGATCTACCGAGTGGGGTTATAAAGTCTAAAATCTTGGGTAGCTTGGAAGGGGTATTGGATAAGTTGTGAGCAGACCTTTTGCAGTGTTCTATGTTCTTATGTGGGATAGCGATGAAGAAGTTTCTTGTAAAGTGGTTCAGCTATGTTATAGAAGCCATTGTTCTGGTTGAAATTGTTGGTTATAGAGATAAGCGATGATTCCAGGATTCTTCGGTATTGAGTGTTGTCTTCTGTGGCGATAAGTCTTGAGTTTCTGTAGTTAATTAAATAGTTGTGTGAATTGCGATGTTGTACACAGGCATTCCTTGTATTGTCAGTCCTGCTTGCGTATAGGTGTTCTGAAATACGTGTTTGGAGGTCTCTTGATGTTTCGCCCACGTATAATTTGTTGCAGTCATTACAAGGGATTATGTATACCCCTGCAGAGGATGGAAGCTTGTCCTGTCTACTACTGGTTATGTCCTTGATGGTCATGGTTGTGGAGGTAGATACTTGGAATGAGGTATTGGAAAAGATGTTGGAAACATGTTTGGCAATGGAGTTGGTGGGGAGGACTATGTATCTCTTCTCAGCAGTGTCTTCTCTGGGTGTGTTGAAGAAGTTTAATGCCCGCTGTCTGCAGTCTCTGATGAAGTGACGAGGATAGTGGAGTTTAGAAAATACTTGTTCAATTATAGTGCATTCTTCCTCAAGGAACTCATTGCTGCAGATTCTGAGTGCGCGCAGGAAGAAGCCTATAATTACACCACGTTTAGTTTTGGTGTCGTGGTGAGAGTAGAAGTGGAGAAGATCGTTTTGGTTGGTTGGTTTTCAACAGACTTTAAAACGAAGTTCGTGGTCAGCTTTGCAGAGAAGAACATCAAGGAAAGGAAGAGTGTTGTCGACTTCTTCTTCAAGTGTGAACTGGATTGAGGGCTCGACCTGGTTGAGCTTGTCTTGGAGAGCTTGAACGTTGAAGCACCTGGGAGTTATGAGGAGAATGTCGTCAACATAACGGAGCCAGGTGACAGTCGAAGGAATAATGGTGGAGAAACGCTCGGCTTCCAGATGTTCCATGTATAAGTTCACCAGGACAGCACTGAGTGGCGAGCCCATGGGTAGACCAAAAGTCTGTTGAAAGAGGTGATTTTCGAAAGAGAAACACGTAAAGCCGACACATAGTTCAACGAGGTCGATGAAATCGCTGACTGGAATAGGAAGATCAAGTGAATCATCATTTTTTCTGTGCAGGAGATCGATGGCTTGTGTAGTAGGTACTTTGGTGAATAGGGAAGTTACGTCAAGGCTGGAAAGTTTCTTGTTCCTGATGTTGATGTTGCGATTGAGATCACCCGAGTGTTTGAGATGTGCTGGACTGACAGTGCCCAAGAGTTTGGAGAGGTGTTTTGCGAGAATTCCTGAGAGTTGGTGGGGAGCACTGCCTATTCCCGAAGATATGGGCCTCAAATTATACGTGGGCAAAACATCAAGAGACCTCCAAACACGTATTTCAGAACACCAATACGCAAGCAGGACTGACGATACAAAGGAATGCCGGTGTACAACATCGCAATTCACACAACCATTTAATTAACTACAGAAACTCAAGACTTATCGCCACAGAAGACAACACTCAATACCGAAGAATCCTGGAATCATTGCTTATCTCTATAACCAACAATTTCAACCAGAACAATGGCTTCTATAACATAGCTGAACCACTTGCCAAGAAACTTCATCGCTATCCCACATAAGAACACAGAACACTGCAGAAGGTCTGCTCACAACTTATCCAATACCCATTCCAAGCTACCCAAGATTTTAAGACTCTATAACCCCACCCGGTAGATCATCAGATGCAGCATTCTCCACCTGACCTCAACATTCTGAACCTGACTATAAATACTCACGTACCTTCCACCCCAGGTAGATCTGTTTGTGACTTGAAAAGCCCACTGTGTGGGCGAAACATTGTCAATAAAGGATCACATTAAACTGCATGTGTGTTTATGTTTCCTCTGTGTGAGGTGTTGTGACCTCTGTGTGGGACCTGATGAGCTGTTGAGTGTGAGCAGGGTAATATTTAGTGAAGGGATTTAGGTAGATTAGGTAGATGGCGAGAATATTTTGAGGAACTTTTAAATGTTAAGGAAGAAAGAGAGGCAGTAATTTCATGCACTGGTCAGGGAGGTATACCATCTTTTAGGAGTGAAGAAGAGCAGAATGTAAGTGTGGGGGAGGTACATGAGGCATTACGTAGAATGAAAGGGGGTAAAGCAGCTGGAACTGATGGGATCATGACAGAAATGTTAAAAGCAGGGGGGATATAGTGTTGGAGTGGTTGGTACTTTTGTTTAATAAATGTATGAAAGAGGGGAAGGTACCTAGGGATTGGTGGAGAGCATGTATAGTCCCTTTATATAAAGGGAAAGGGGACAAAAGAGACTGTAAAAATTATAGAGGAATAAGTTTACTGAGTATACCAGGAAAAGTGTACAGTAGGGTTATAATTGAAAGAATTAGAGGTAAGACAGAATGTAGGATTGCGAGTGAGCAAGGAGGTTTCAGAGTGGGTAGGGGATGTGTAGATCAAGTGTTTACATTGAAGCATATATGTGAACAGTATTTAGATAAAGGTAGGGAAGTTTTTATTGCATTTATGGATTTAGAAAAGGCATATGATAGAGTGAATAGAGGAGCAATGTGGCAGATGTTGCAAGTATATGGAATAGGTGGTAAGTTATTAAATGCTGTAAAGAGTTTTTATGAGGATAGTGAGGCTCAGGTTAGGGTGTGTAGAAGAGAGGGAGACTACTTCCCGGTAAAAGTAGGTCTTAGACAGGGATGTGTAATGTCACCATGGTTGTTTAATATATTTATAGATGGGGTTGTAAAGGAAGTAAATGCTAGGGTGTTCGGGAGAGGGGTGGGATTAAATTTTGGGGAATCAAATTCAAAATGGGAATTGACAGTTACTTTTTGCTGATGATACTGTGCTTATGGGAGATTCTAAAGAAAAATTGCAAAGGTTAGTGGATGAGTTTGGGAATGTGTGTAAAGGTAGAAAGTTGAAAGTGAACATAGAAAAGAGTAAGGTGATGAGGGTATCAAATGATTTAGATAAAGAAAAATTGGATATCAAATTGGGGAGGAGGAGTATGGAAGAAGTGAATGTTTTCAGATACTTGGGAGTTGACATGTCAGCGGATGGATTTATGAAGGATGAGGTTAATCATAGAATTGATGAGGAAAAAAAGGTGAGTGGTGTGTTGAGGTGTATGTGGAGTCAAAAAACGTTATCTATGGAGGCAAAGAAGGGAATGTATGAAAGTATAGTAGTACCAACACTCTTATATGGGTGTGAAGCTTAGGTGGTAAATGCAGCAGTGGAGATGTCCTGTTTAAGGGAAATGTGTGGTGTAAATATTATGCAGAAAATTCGGAGTGTGGAAATTAGGAAAAGGTGTGGAGTTAATAAAAGTATTAGTCAGAGGGCAGAAGAGGGGTTGTTGAGGTGGTTTGGTCATTTAGAGAGAATGGATCAAAGTAGAATGACATGGAAAGCATATAAATCTATAGGGGAAGGAAGGCGGGGTAGGGGTCATCCTCGAAAGGGTTGGAGAGAGGGGGTAAAGGAGGTTTTGTGGGTAAGGGGCTTGGACTTCCAGCAAGCATGCGTGAGCGTGTTAGACAGGAGTGGAGACGAATGGTACTTGGGACCTGACGATCTGTTGGAGTGTGAGCAGGGTAATATTTAGTGAAGGGATTCAGGGAAACTGGTTATTTTCATATAGTCGGACTTGAGTCCTGGAAATGGGAAGTACAATGCCTGCACTTTAAAGGAGGGGTTTGGGATATTGGCAGTTTGGAGGGATATGTTGTGTATCTTTATATATATATGCTTCTAAACTGTTGTAGTCTGAGCACCTCTGCAAAAACAGTGATAATGTGTGAGTGTGGTGAAAGTGTTGAATGATAATGAAAGTATTTTCTTTTTGGGGATTTTCTTTTTCTTTCTTTTTGGGTCACCCTGCCTCGGTGGGAGACGGCCGACTTGTTGAAAAAAAAAAAAAAAAAAAAAAATTTAGGGAAACCGTTTATTTTTATATAGCAGGACTTAGAGTCCTGGAAATGGGAAGTACAATGACTGCACTTTAAAGGAGGGGTTTGGGATATTGGCAGTTTGGAGGCGTACGTTGTGTATCTTTATACGTATATGCTTCTAAACTGTCGTATTCTGAGCACCTCTGAAAAACAGTGATTATGTGTGAGTGAGGTGAAAGTGTTGAATGATGATGAAAGTATTTTCTTTTAGGGGATTTTCTTTCTTTTTGGGTCGCCCTGCCTCAGTGTAAGACGGCCGACTTGTTAAAAAAAAAAAAAAACACGAGTTATGTTCCTGAATATGGCATGTAATAAAAGAGAGTAACCTGAATTGTAGAGCATATGGGAAAAGTTACATTCATTACACCCCCAAAGATAGCCAGACAAATTTTGTAAAAAAAGCAATGATAATGTAAGTTGTGATGTGTCAAAGATTCCCAAGCTCTGCTAGGAAGCAGATTTGCCTTATTAAGTGGTTATCCCACTTGTTGTAACTGTATGGGGATAATTATAAAGGTGGGATTAGAGTGGTTGGGGGTTATGTGAGGGCTTGCAGCAGTTAGGGTGAGGAAGGTTCAGTGTTGAGGGTGGGTGCAGGTGCTGGAGGACTGGTGTAACCTAAACCTGATTCCCTCCCATTTTCCCCAGACACTCTTGACTTCATGAATGGTAGGTTCTGTTGACTTAATACAAAGTTTTCAGGTCTTTTACTGCAATTAACATTTGGAAGGTTGAAGTCTCCAAGGAAAAAAGATATTTGTTGTAGAATTGAAGCTATCTTATCCGTCCTGTGAACGCCTCTGCTGATATATACAGGTGTCCCCTCTAAGGTTCCTTGTTGTGGGTAGGGGTTTATTCAAGCAATTATCTCCCATTAATGGCAGGAATAATATATACAAGGGCAATTACCAGATTGTTTTGAAGATTTAATGTGTAGAGCCTGTTATGTAATTTAACAATATTGCAGTCAGCCTTTAGGCTTACATCTACCCCAACACCTTGCTACTTACCAATACGTCAAATAGAGTTCTTGATCAAAATTAGGAATTTTCCTCTTGGACTGATGATCCCATTACCTTAGTGTGTAATGAATAATACTACAGTGAATTTTTCTTTTCAAGCCTTTGTAATAATTTGGTGTACAGTAAATACTGCTGTATGTACACTTCATATTTAAAGTATGCAATATACATCTTACACTAATGAAGTACATTATAAATGTCACTATGTACAATAGGTTTCAAGTTGAATAAAAAAAAATATTGCACATCTTAAATTGTAAATAAATAGTCAATGCAGTAGGACTGGTGTAATTGTGAGTCTGGTTCCTGTGGTGCAAAAGTAGTGATGGCAGTTCTTTAAAGCCTAAGAGAAGCCCTGAAGCACTTCCCATTAGTAAAATTGCTAGTCCTCCATTTGTGCAAAGGTTATCAATTAAACTTTCATAGGTATGTATGTAAATGAAAAACTACTTGTAGGGTTCATTACTATCCACAGTTTTGGGTATCCATGGTAGATCTTTGAGCATATCTCCTTCAGATACAGGTCCTACTGTATGCAAACCCCTACAGCCTAGAGGTTGATTCCTTGTTGAGATGGGGTTTCATCCGGGGTTTCATCCATGTAGTTCTGTATCAAAAACTGCTCAGATGAAGAAAGTGGTTGGTCACTTCATTTCTCCCTTGAATTGAATTTGGCTGCCTGCCTAAGGCACTGGACCCAGCAGGTTTGATGCCCCTTGTCTGTAGTAAAAAAAAAAAAAAACTGTACAATGCAGAAGAATTGAAATATTTGACATTTCACAATTTATATATTGTGAAATGGAACATTTCAATATTGAAATTTGGAGAAATTTATCTATTTCACTTTTTTTTTTTTTTTTTAATGTACAGTACACAGTCATTTAACACAGTAGTTACATTCCTGAAAACGCTGTTAGGTAAAACAGTGCTCGAAGAACTTATGGGAAAAATAGGGTTATGGCCCTTGGAGCTCCAAAAAAGCCAAATAAGTTTTTTTTTTAGGCCTCTACATCTTACAAAAATAAGTGAATATGTAATTGTAGTTCATTGTCATGATGTATTATGTTTTTACTGCATAAGATTACAAATGCAACAGAAATAATATTTCTTAAATTGTGGGGAGTGGAGAGTTATGCTGTTTACCTACTGGGCTGAGGCGAATGGTAGAGGTTCTGGTACTGAAGTTGATGGTTTTACTGGAGTGTGCATAAATTCTGTTCTTTTACCCTACAGTACATTATACAATTGACAGTAAGGCATCAGCTACTCTAGACACCATTTCAACGTCCTCTTCAGTGAAAAGTCAGTCTCAATCACACAAACTCATATTTACCTCATTTTATGTGCACAAAGCGAGCTTCATTATGGCTACAGGTTATCTCTTGTCTGATATCTGTTTTCTTTGTAAATTCTAAGACTTAAATACTTATACCTTTTCTTGCCACTTTCAGCAATACTGGTATGCCTACTGGGTGTCATGATTGCTTGGCAGATACAAGCTATAGTAATTAAAAGATCAAAAAATTCACAAACACCACTAGCTTGTAGCAGAGAAGAGGAACCAACTGGACACATGAAGTATAAATGCTGGAATAGTGGTGGCAGGGGGTCTCCCCCCCCCCACTGATCCACAAGAAGGGAAATTTTTTTCCCCTCCTGCAAACTGAACCATGTTAAATTAATTTTATGAAGTGCTAAAACTAGTTGTCTACTGTAGTTCAGTGATAGATCCAAAATATTTCAATATATTTCACTACAGTGGACCCTTGGATCTTGGCCATCAACTCTAAAATCATCCTGGACATGTCCATCCTGCCACTCTGCCGCTTGCGAGTCAGTTTGGCCGTGTCTCTCAGAGAGTGAGGAACACATTGTAATCGTCCATTGTTTTTCCTGGGTGTTTATTGAATGCAACTGCAAAATAAGCCACCATTGGTCCAAAGAAAGTTGCTAGTAACGTTCCTTTGGTAAAGAAACACAATGGAATTAAAAAAAAAGAAATTGTAGCAAAGTACAAGAATGGTGTATGTGTGCTCCAGCTTGCCAGGCTGTATGGGAAATACAAATCAACAATCACTTCCATCCTGGCAAAAAGTAGAAATCAAGGAAGGGAATGTTGTGAAAGGGGTAAATATAGTAACGAAAGGAAGGTCACCAATAATCAGGATTTTACTGATTAAAGTCAAAACCCTGAAATGTTTTAGGAACTAACTGAACTATTTAAATCATATCCTGCTTTTCAGTGTCAACTACAAATTTTGAAATTCTCTAAAATTTTCTTAGAATACATACTTGATAAAATATCTACCCTTTTACACCCTCCTCAGCTCAACCATAATATACTCATCACAGTTACTAACCTCTATACAAATTTTCTGTAATCTATATTCCTAACTCCGCTCACTAATTCCCATTTGCCCTTATATTGTGTAAACTTTCACTTTGTCTTTGACTATTCATCACCTTCCTCTCTCCTTTACCTTTTCCAAAAATCACTCAAAAACTTGTGCTTGCTACTACCTTATATCAAATTTTTCTCAAGTCCATGCTTTTTTTTTTTTTAATAGTGTCACAAGAGAGAAGATACTCAACGAGACTAAGTATAGGGTAACAGCTTCATTTAGTACACCACAGTGAACTAGAAAATTTCACAATTAAATATTTCTTGCAGGTTCAAAGCAGCAACTTCATGACCTACAGCATCTTTGGTGGATACTGATATGTGCAGTGATCATAAAGAAAATATCTGCCACTCATGTAATTTAACCTATTAAACATACAATATTGTCCTCCTTTAATTTACCTGATTGACAACAACTTGACAATGTATGGGTCTGGTTAAATGAAATGTTTTGTTTTACAGAGCACTAATGTACTAATTACTATACTTTGGATAAAATACTTTTTGTGATAGTATGTTTGTTCTGATATCCAGCTTTACTTATTTTTAACATGTTGTCTACCATCTCCCACCAATGCAGGGTGACCCAAAAAATGTTTCACACACTTGCTATCTTGACACTTTAGATGCATCTCCAAACATTCAATATCCCAAAGACCTTAAAAGTGCATTGTACTTTTCACCTCCAGGACTCTAAGTCCAGCTAACCAGTTTCCCTTCACAAAATATTACCCTGCTAACACTAACAACCTATCAAGTCCCAAAAACCATTCATTTCCATTCACTAACATACATGCTGCCCTTTCCTATCCCTCCCAAGTCATCCTATATTGCTCCATCCTCTAAATGACCAAACTACCCCTCAGCCCTCTGAATACTTTTAGTAACCTCACACTTTCAAATTTCCACACTACAAATTCTTTGCATATTTACACCACAGATTACATCTTCACTGTGTCCAGCCGCCGCCTCACTGCAACATTTACAACCCATGCTTCACATCCATACAAGTGTGATGGTACTACTATACTCATACATTCCCTTTGTCTCCACAGATATCTCAATGCACCACCCACCTTTTTGTCCATCAATTATGCGCTTTACCTTGTCCTTCATAAACCCTATCTACTGACAAGCCTCCTCCCAAATACCTGGACACATTCAATTCCCTTTTCTATCCCCTCCAATCTAATTTGTCCTTATCTAAATTGTTTGATACCCACCACCTTACTCTTATCTATGTTTTACACATACCTATATATGCATATGTATTTTCAAATATTACTGGTTGTCAGATGCTGGAGTTCAACAGGGTCCTCAGGGTCTGGCATAAGGTGGATGCACTGTTAGAGAGTGGCTGTTAGTATTATGCTTATATTGTAATATATGCCCTTATTTGCACATGACACTTTAAAAGAAACATGTAAATGCAGTAAAAAAAAAAAAAATCAGCGAAAGTGATCAATTAGGGCCAAAAATTTTAATTTCTAAATTTCAGTATTTTCATATTCTGAATTCCATTACAGAAACATGACTTAGATGAATTATGTTGAGTTTTTTGCTGCATGATAATCACTGTTTCTACTGAAAGCAAATCTGTTATTGGCAAACTGATTTAACTCATCTGAAGGAATTCAAGCCCAGTTTTATAGCTATTTTATTATATTCTAAGGCAAGAAGTGTATAGTGTATAAACCATCAAAATTTCTGGGGACTCTCACTTATAATGTTTAAAATGACTGGTAAAAGTCTTACACCTGGTAGTACAGTATTTGCATTATTTTTTAAATTGGAAACACTAAACCAGTAGGGGTAATAGAGTGCCTGGCAATATAGAGAAACTCAGGTTCAAAGAGAACAGGTCTAATGCCTTGGATCAAGAGCACCTCACCAGCATTAAAGCATCTTTACCTGAGGGGATTCCTGATAGATGTGATTTCCTCTCACATTAAAAATAATTTTTTGATATTTTAATTTTTCTAACAATCAATAAATTTTAAGTTATTTTAATACGAGAGGAAATTACATCCATCAGGAATTCCCCCAGGTAAGGATGCTTTGATGCTGGTAAGGTGCTCTTGATCCAAGGCATTGGACCAGTCCTCCTTTTCTTTGATCCTGATTGCCTCTATCTTGCCAGTGAGCAAACATAACATACAAATACCAGTAACCCTTCAGACTGCAACATTCTCAACTCCCCCTTTTAGTGTAGGCACTATTTCCCACCTCTTGGACTGCAGTTTCCTTGAATCCCTTGCTCACAAGTCTACCGGATGCTCAAGCCCCTGGCATTCAAAACCTTAACCCCATCCTCTTTCCCTTTACCCCTGAATTCCACTCCCTTTTGGTTATCTTATTCTGCTCCATCCTCTCTAAATACCCTAACCACTTCAACAACAACCTCTCCTTGCTCCTCTGAATTATACCTTTGGTAACCTCACATCTAATTTCTACAATATTCTGCATAATATTCATCCAACACATTGCTCTCAAACATTTCTGTACTGCCTCCAGCTTTCTCCTTGCTGCAGTGCTTAACCCTTCCACTGTTGAGACCCCCTGCTCACAAACTTGCTCTCAGTGTTGAAGAATTTAAAATTTGTTTTTCTTATGAAATTATGGAGAATCTTTTCCTGATGGTAATGACACCAAAAGTATGGAATTACGCTCTTGCGAAGTTAGCGGTCTCAAATATTTATGCATCGGTGATTTCGCCCACTTTTAGTCCTATTTTTGGCCAATTCCATTGTTCCAGTCAACCAGACTCAGTTATTTTACTAGAACCCCATTGTTCTATCAACTGAGTACAAGAAATCACCCATTACCAATTTCAGCTACACAATAAAGTGATCAGAAACTGGTAATTTGGCCAATTTCATACATAATTCAAGGCCAATTTCATAACAGGGTCCAGAATTAACAATATAAACATTCCTAGCATGTCTCCAGGCCCCTCTTATATTATGCTTGCTTTCCATTTTGAATTTTTATTCACACAAAAAAATAGAAGATTTACTGTTATGCAGACTGCTGCATTATTGTAAAAATGGTATAAATAATATCAGTGCATTTGTGAAAGCATATTAGACCCACCAGTTGATGTATATTGGATGTGTGACAAGATTTGTTTACTCTTGAACATCTGCAAAAATTGAACATTTTTACTATTTTGAGCTCAATTACAAGGTACTTCAAGTTTGTAAACAATTCAAAATCATCTCTATTTCTGTAACAGATCTTCCATTCTATCAAATAAGACCAAGAAAACAATACAACCATAAATACCATACGAAAACATGTACACCGCAAAGTCAGTGTTTTAAACTAAAAATGTGGTTGGATTTTTTTTTTTTTTTATACTGCACACATTGACCACTCAGACCATTTTCTCATATGTAGGCCTACCAGCTTTCTCTCGCAAGATTGGAAGCACCCAGAATTTTGGCATAATATTATGGGACCGACACTGGCTTGCAAGCTGTAACATTACGGGACCAACAGTGAAAGTGTTAAAATCCATGCCACAGACCCTAGTACATTTCCAAATTAGCATCCATAGATAAACTTACTTTCCATGAATGTCTCAACACACCTTTTCTCCTCGTCTATTCTGTGGTCCATATTAGAAGTTGGCTCTTCACAGGGCCATCAGGTAATATGTCCACTCTAAAATAAGTGAACACATTCACTTTCTCCATATTTCCTACCTGCAATCCAATAACCTTGCTCCTGTCTATGCTCACTTTCAATTTTATTCTTTAATGTATTCTCCCAGCCTTTGTAACTTGTCTTTCAAAATAATTTTTGACTGGCAAAGAGTAACCACAACAGCTCCCACTCTGTACTGGATTTGTAATCCCACACCCCGTCTCCAGCATATTATTGCTCTGTTTACTAGTGAATGTGAATCTTTCTTGACAAAGAATGTGATCATTGAATAAATTATGCATTACTGAAATTTAAGTTAAAAAGCCATGTCATTTATCAAAAACTGGTTATGACAATGGAAAATCCCTCACCTGTACCCTATTTGTTGACAATATTTTTAAACAAAAATACAGTGGTCTCTCGCTTTTCGTAGTTCTCGGGAATCATATATTTCGGAAATCATTGGGATTTTTTTTTTTTTTTTTTTTTTAACAAGTTGGCCGTCTCCCACCAATGCAGGGTGACCCAAAAAAGAAAGAAAATCTCCAAAAAGCAAATACTTTCATCATTCAACACTTTCACCACACTCGCACATTATCACTGTTTTTGCAGAGGTGCTCAGAATACAACAGTTTAGAAGCATACACATATAAAGATACACAACATATCCCTCCAAACTGCCAATATCCCAAACCCCTCCTTTAAAGTGCAGGCATTGTACTTCCCATTTCCAGGACTCAAGTCCGACTATATGAAAATAACCGGTTTCCCTGAATCCCTTCACTAAATATTACCCTGCTCACACTCCAACAGATCGTCAGATCCCAAGTACCATTCGTCTCCATTCACTCCTATCTAACACGTTCACGCACGCTTGCTGGAAGTCCAAGCCCCTTGCCAACAAAACCTCCTTTACCCCCTTTTGAGGACGACCCCTACCCCGCCTTCCTTCCCCTATAGATTTATATGCTTTCCATGTCATTCTACTTTGATCCATTCTCTCTAAATGACCAAACCACCTCAACAACCCCTCTTCTGCCCTCTGACTAATACTTTTATTAACTCCACACCTTTTCCTAATTTCCACACTCCGAATTTTCTGCATAATATTTACACCACACATTGCCCTTAAACAGGACATCTCCACTACCTCCAACCGTCTCCTCGCTGCTGCATTTACCACCTAAGCTTCACACCCATATAAGAGTGTTGGTACTACTATACTTTCATACATTCCCTTCTTTGCCTCCATAGATAACGTTTTTTGACTCCACATATACCTCAACGCACCACTCACCTTTTTTCCCTCATCAATTCTATGATTAACCTCATCCTTCATAAATCCATCCGCTGACACGTCAACTCCCAAGTATCTGAAAACATTCACTTCTTCCATACTCCTCCTCCCCAATTTGATATAAATTTAATATAAATATTTTCGTATAAACATGGGCTCCCTAATCATAGGTTGACTCGCGAATAGTAATTCGTCCGGGACGTGTACGCACGGTGTGAGCCGGAGCGGCCTCCCTACCCAGCCAGTCTGGCATTGTTTACCAGTGAGCAAAGGTCCCCTCACGTGCTCCTACGAAATATTTCATAATATTCCACTCATTTTAGTGCTTGCAAGTACTAAATAAGCTACCATGGCTCCAAAGAAAGCTCCTAGTGCCAAGCCTGTGGTAAAGAAGGTGAGAAATACACCAAAGCAATGTTTCACAGGTGCTTGACTGTGACCACAGACACTCACTTGACCCTAAGGGAATTTTGGAGAACACTTCAGCATCCTCTATTGCATAACCCTTATAGGTATGGCTTGGGAGGGAGTGACTACCAGGGCTTTGAACTCTGCCTGGAGAAAATTGTGGCCAGATTGTGTCGACAAGAGGGATTTTGAAGGGTTTGGGACTGACCCTGATGAGCCTATATCTGTTGTTAAATCAATTGTGGCACTGGAGAGTTCCATGGGGTTGGATGTGAGTTTGGAGGATGTGGAAGAGTTGGTGGAAGACCACAACGAAGAGCTCACCACTGAGGAGCTGCAAGAGCTTCAGCAGGAACAGCAACAGTTCGCAGCACAGAATCTTGCTGCAGAGGAGGAGGAAGAGAGATGGAAGAAGGTGCCTTCTTCAGAAATTAAAGAGATTTTTGCTATGTGGGGTAAGATGGAAAGCTTTATGGAGAAACATCACCCTGACAAGGTTGTTGTAAGCCATGTTGGCAACATGTACAGTGACAAAGTCTTGGGCCATTTTTGGGAAGTGTTAAAGAGACGCTAGAAACAGAGCTCTCTCCACAGTTATTTTGCGAGACAGGACTCCACTGACTCTCAAGGTGGTCCTAGTGGCATTAAGAAACAGAGAAGAGAAGCAACCCCAGAAAAGCAATTGGTACCTGAGGTGTTGCTGGAAGGGGATTCCACTTCCGAACTGTAAACAATCCAATCTCTCTCCTCCTCCAGACTCCCATACACTAAGAAGAATCTCCAATAAAGGTAAGTGTTATGCTGTTAATGTTTCATTCATTTCCCATTGTATTGTTTATGTACTACATCTATATTTCATGTAAAAAATTTTTTTGTTTTAATACTTCTGGGTGTCAGGAATGGATTAATTGTATTTACATTATTTCTTATGGGGAAAACTGATTCGCAAATAGCAGATTTCGATAATAGTAGCAACTCCAGGAACAGATTAACTACGAAAAACAAGGGACCACTGTATTGTTATAAAGAACATTTTACACATCTATGTCTGGTGCTTGAGAAAATGGACAAATGACCTCCAAAAAAGTTTTCTGTCATGTCCACAACTGAAAATTAGGGTAAAACAAAACGGCTCTTTCCCTTTCTCAACACACACATCCATTGCCATGGCAGATAACTTAAGTAGAATATGTATAAGAAACCTAAATGCAGTTTAATATTTAAAAAAAATATGAATGACTTTAATAAAATTAACTTTAATGATGTGCAGCACTAATTGGTAGGCCTTTAAAAAGCTAACAAAACAATCAACTGAATTAAGGGATGTAAACTATAATGGTCTTTCCACTTGGAATGGAATACTGACAGCGGCAGTCTTCACGGTTGGGGATGAAAAGGAGGTCATCAATGGCCCAGGCGCTGCGGGTTACTCTGCCTTCTATGATCATCTGCAAGTGAATCTATCATCAGTTGCAGTTATAACAATGTTTGCTTTAAAAATACGTACTTTAAAACTTGGCATGAGCTACAGTTAAAATTTAAGCCAAAGTTTTTTTTTTTATTTCTTCACCTCAAGGTAAATTATAAAATTACAAACTCTTCATTATCATGTATAATTATACAAAAAGAATCAAAGCACTATAAGAAATAATTAAGTTACAGTATATATATAACTGTAAAAGTAGGGGAGTTGTAGTGGTGTAGGAGCAAACTGAAGAAGTGTGGGAGTGAGTTCAAGGGATGTGGGAGTTAAATATTTAAATGATACTGACTACAACCCCAAATATGATGCTAAAAAAAGGATATTGAGAATCTTGTACATATATAGCCTATATATTTGATCCTAAACTGATTATACTGCACCCATGTTAATGTTAGCTAAAGAAAAATTTCTTTGGTCTTTGGAATTAATGAACAATGGATCTCAGAATTATTCTTGGCTGTCCTAATGCAAATATTGCATTTGGTCACCTGTTTGAATATTATGTGCTCGATTAAAGGATATAGAGAAGGGCATTATCACCTATGCAATATGTCAAGGTATCTTATTAATGAAAATAAGATAACATTTAAGCAAATATCCAAAATTTGCTTGTAACAGATGAAATCTAAATTTTAGATATACAAGCCTGGTAATTATTTGGGGATATGTTCTTAGGATTTCTGTGCACCAATATACTCTTGTGCTACCATTCACAGGATGAATAGTGTGCACAATAACCGCTTCTGTGGTAAAAATAAATATTTTCTTCTACTGAGACAATACACCACTATGTGATGTTAGTTTAATATCTTTATTATGCACCCCATACCAATCCTGTGGGTGGCAGTCATAAGATTAAGGAGGCATATAGTGGGTCCAGGGACTGGGCCTTCAAGTTTTGACAGCTAAACAAGTTACAGTGAAAATGAATTATTTACATGTTTATTTCTGGTTGCAATCATGAATTATTTATGGAGACATTAATTAAATCACAAAAAAATATTGCAATGTAGATTATTTGTGGTTCTGATTTTTTTTTCAACTCACCAGCCATATCCCACTGAGATAGGGCGATCCAAAAAGAATTTTTTTTTTTTGTTTAGTAATTCATACAGAAGAAGGTATTACTAGCCCCTCGCTCCCAGCATTTTAGTCGCCTTTTACGATACACGTGGCTTACAGAGATAGAATTCTTTTCTATTTCCCCAAGGAGATAAGGGCAAATAAAGAACAAGAACTGAGCGTGTTAGATAGGAGTGAATGGAGACGAATGGTACTTGGGACCTGACGATCTGTTGGAGTGTGAGCAGGGTAATATTTAGTGAAGGGATTCAGGTAGTAGGTTGGTAGACAGCAACCACCCAGGGAAGTACTACCGTCCTGCCAGATGACTGTGAAACAAAAACCTGTAACTGTTTTGCATGATGGTAGGATTGCTGGTTTCTTTTTCTGTCTCATAAACACGCTAAGATAACAGGGATATCTTGCTACTCCTACTTACACTTTGGTCACACTTCACAGACACGCACATGCATATATATATATACATACATCTAGGTTTTTCTCCTTTTTCTAAATAGCTCTTGTTCTTTTTTATTTCTTCTATTGTCCATGGGGAAGTGGAAAAGAATCTTTCCTCCGTAAGCCATGCGTGTCGTATGAGGCGACTAAAATGCCGGGAGCAATGGGCTAGTAACCCCTTCTCCTGTATACAATTACTAAAAAAGAGAAGAAGAAAAACTTTATAAAACTGGGTTGCTTAAATGTGCGTGGATGTAGTGCGGATGACAAGAAACAGATGATTGCTGATGTTATGAATGAAAAGAAGTTGGATGTCCTGGCCCTAAGCGAAACAAAGCTGAAGGGGGTAGGAGAGTTTCAGTGGGGGGAAATAAATGGGATTAAATCTGGAGTATCTGAGAGAGTTAGAGCAAAGGAAGGGGTAGCAGTAATGTTAAATGATCAGTTATGGAAGGAGAAAAGAGAATATGAATGTGTAAATTCAAGAATTATGTGGATTAAAGTAAAGGCTGGATGCGAGAAGTGGGTCATAATAAGCGTGTATGCACCTGGAGAAGAGAGGAATGCAGAGGAGAGAGAGAGATTTTGGGAGATGTTAAGTGAATGTATAGGAGCCTTTGAACCAAGTGAGAGAGTAATTGTGGTAGGGGACTTGAATGCTAAAGTAGGAGAAACTTTTAGAGAGGGTGTGGTAGGTAAGTTTGGGGTGCCAGGTGTAAATGATAATGGGAGCCCTTTGATTGAACTTTGTATAGAAAGGGGTTTAGTTATAGGTAATACATATTTTAAGAAAAAGAGGATAAATAAGTATACACGATATGATGTAGGGCGAAATGACAGTAGTTTGTTGGATTATGTATTGGTAGATAAAAGACTGTTGAGTAGACTTCAGGATGTACATGTTTATAGAGGGGCCACAGATATATCAGATCACTTTCTAGTTGTAGCTACACTGAGAGTAAAAGGTAGATGGGATACAAGGAGAATAGAAGCATCAGGGAAGAGAGAGGTGAAGGTTTATAAACTAAAAGAGGAGGCAGTTAGGGTAAGATATAAACAGCTATTGGAGGATAGATGGGCTAATGAGAGCATAGGCAATGGGGTCGAAGAGGTATGGGGTAGGTTTAAAAATGTAGTGTTAGAGTGTTCAGCAGAAGTTTGTGGTTACAGGAAAGTGGGTGCAGGAGGGAAGAGGAGCGATTGGTGGAATGATGATGTAAAGAGAGTAGTAAGGGAGAAAAAGTTAGCATATGAGAAGTTTTTACAAAGTAGAAGTGATGCAAGGAGGGAAGAGTATATGGAGAAAAAGAGAGAAGTTAAGAGAGTGGTGAAGCAATGTAAAAAGAGAGCAAATGAGAGAGTGGGTGAGATGTTATCAACAAATTTTGTTGAAAATAAGAAAAAGTTTTGGAGTGAGATTAACAAGTTAAGAAAGCCTAGAGAACAAATGGATTTGTCAGTTAAAAATAGGAGAGGAGAGTTATTAAATGGAGAGTTAGAGGTATTGGGAAGATGGAAGGAATATTTTGAGGAATTGTTAAATGTTGATGAAGATTCACAGCTGTTTGCTGATGACACTGTGCTCTTGGGAGATTCTAAGAAAGTTGCAGAGATTGGGGGGATGAATTTGGAGGGTGCAAAAAAAGAAAAATTTAAAGGGAATACAGGAAAGAGTAAGGTTATGAGGATAACAAAAAGATTAGGGATGAAAGATTGAAATGATTGGAGAGAGTATGGGGGAGGGGAAATTCAGATATTTGGGAGGAGCAGGATGGGTCATGAAAGATGAGGGAATATAGAATTGATGAGGGAAAAGAGTGAGGGGAAAATTTGGGGTCTGTGGGACAAAGAACTTTGTCCGGGGGCAAAGAGGGAATGTATGAGAGATAGTTTTTTCCAACGCCTTTTATGGGTGGAAGGGTATAATGTTGCAGCGAGGAGAAGGCTGGAGGCAGGGATGTTGTCTGAGGGTTTTTGTGTTAATGGAAATTTAGTTTGGAAGTTAGAGGAGGTGCAACAAAAATGTTTTCCAGAGGGGGTGAGGAAGGGGGTTTTGAATACAACAGTCTAGAAGCATACACATATAAAGATACACAACATATCCCTCCAAACTGCCAATATCCCAAACCCCTCCTTTAAAGTGCAGGCATTGTACTTCCCATTTCCAGGACTCAAGTCCGACTATATGAAAATAACCGGTTTCCCTGAATCCCTTCACTAAATATTACCCTGCTCACACTCCAACAGATCGTCAGGTCCCAAGTACCATTCGTCTCCATTCACTCCTATCTAACACGCTCACGCACGCTTGCTGGAAGTCCAAGCCCCTTACCCACAAAACCTCCTTTACCCCCTCTCTCCAACCCTTTCGAGGACGACCCCTACCCCGCCTTCCTTCCCCTATAGATTTATATGCTTTCCATGTCATTCTACTGTGATCCATTCTCTCTAAATGACCAAACCACCTCAACAACCCCTCTTCTGCCCTCTGACTAATACTTTTATTAACTCCACACCTTCTCCTAATTTCCACACTCCGAATTTTCTGCATAATATTTACACCACACATTGCCCTTAAACAGGACATCTCCGCTGCCTCCAACCGTCTCCTCGCTGCTGCATTTACCACCCAAGCTTCACACCCATATAAGAGTGTTGGTACTACTATACTTTCATACATTCCCTTCTTTGCCTCCATAGATAACGTTTTTTGACTCCACATATACCTCAACGCACCACTCACCTTTTTTCCCTCATCAATTCTATGATTAACCTCATCCTTCATAAATCCATCCGCCGACACGTCAACTCCCAAGTATCTGAAAACATTCACTTCTTCCATACTCCTCCTCCCCAATTTGATATCCAATTTTTCTTTATCTAAATCATTTGACACCCTCATCACCTTACTCTTTTCTATGTTCACTTTCAACTTTCTACCTTTACACACATTCCCAAACTCATCCACTAACCTTTGCAATTTTTCTTTAGAATCTCCCATAAGCACAGTATCATCAGCAAAAAGTAACTGTGTCAATATATATATATATATATATATATATATATATATATATATATATATATATATATATATATATATATATATATATATATATATATATATATATATATATACACACACACCCCCACACACACACACACACACACTCACACACACACACACACACACACACACACACACACACACACACACACACACACACACACACACACACACACACACACACACACACACATTTCTTCATTCTTTCAACAAACCGGCCGTATCCCACAAAGGCAACATTTAGGCAACTTTGTTCCGAAACGTTTGATCTGAGAGGGACCTGACCTCTCAGTGGTTACATTCTCACTACTACGACTCTGCACCTCTCCTTCCGACAGTATTTAAGTCTCAACACTGTCGCTTGATCTTCAGTTAGTTCCAGACTTTGGAACAGAACTTCTCCAGGCTGAGGGACTGACAACCTCAAATCTACGACTTCAAGGGTGATGGACTGATTACATCATCTTCACATCTCTACTGCTCCCGCCTACTTTCTGTACTCGACTGAAGAAGCCTACTGTGTAGGCGAAACATTTTGGAATAAAGTTGCCTAGATGTTGCCTTTGTGTCTTATCGCCCAAAGCTAGGGATCCTTAACCTTGTCAAACAGTGTGTAAAAAAAAAAGGGGGGGGGGGGGAGGAGGAGTTACTAGCCCCTTGCTCCTTGCATTTTGGCCGCCTCTTACGACACGCATAGATTACGGAGAAAGAATTCTGTCCCATTTCCCCATGGAGATAAGAGGAAATAAACAAGAACAAGAACTAGTAAGAAAATAAAAGAAAACCCAGAGGGGTGTTTATATATAAGCTTGTACATGCATGTGTAGTGTGACATAAATATAAGTAGAAGCAACAAGATGTACTTGAAATCTTGCATGTTTATGAGAAAAAAAAAAAAAAAAAAAAAAGACACCAGCAATCCTACCATCAATTACAGGCTGTTTTACACTCACTTGGCAAGATGGTAGTACCTCCCTGGGCAGCTGCTGTCTCTCGGCCACTGAGAGACAGCCAAACTGATGCGCAAGCGGCCCCAGCCGGCGGACGGACGTGTCCCAAACGGTCGATCACCAAATTAATGGCCAATAACCAGGCACCGAAAAAACTGGCCGATCACTGAGTTGGCCATTAACAGAACCTCCCGATATCTGGAGGTCTACTGTACACACACCCATCTAAAATGTCTCCAATTTTCTGAATAGCTCTTGTTTTTAATTTTCTTTAGTTTCCATGGGGAAGTAGAAAAATCTTTCAAATACCATTTGTTACATACCAAATTTATTATCAAATACCATTTTTTACTATCAGTACAATTTACTCTCAACATTTTTGGCATTATTTTAATTACCATTACTTGTTTAATTACCATAACCTGTTTTAATACCACATTTACTATCTTAGAGTCGTTCCTCACTCTTGAATACCTTGTACTGCCAATTAAGCTCTAGTATAACTACCAGTGCAATACTGAATCCAAATAACTGTTCTTAAAATTTAGTACTTGAAATAATTTTTTTTTTTTTTTTTTTTTTTTCAACAAGTTGGTCGTAATCATTATTACTTACTAAAATTTTATTAAACACCATATTTACTACCAGTCAACTTTACTTTTGTACATTAATCATTATTTTATACTTTTCTTAACCTTTTGTTGCCAAATTTTCAAGTCTGTATATTCACCTCCAACCTTTATATTATCCTTTGTACCATCTTACTATCATATTATAACCAAGTCATTGCCATCTTTATTTTTCTATTTTATTCTTTTGGAACATTAATTTGTGTATTTTATCTTGTCAATTTCAATCTAGTTATACTCTTGTTCTTGTTAACAACTTATATTAGACCTTAGTGCATTTGAAAGTGAGAGTCTTGTACCTTTTTAACTTGTATTCTTATATTATTAGTTTATACCTAGTTGTACTTTAGCTCATTCTAGCACAACACAGACAATTTCAACTTCATTATGTTTATTAGTGACTATACTCTATATGACCAAAGTGCTTTAGCTATATACTTATCCAACCTTCCCACTACTACAGATATCAGTATTAGAACTCACTGCACAATACAGGATATAAATAACCACTATTTAAACTTAAAAGATGAATGATCACGTTGACCCTGATCTAAACCTCCATAATCTAACACACAATCAAAACTTATTGAAAAGTAACTGCCTTTATTACACAGCATCACAAGCCAGCACTATCCTAAACAATGCTAAAAGTCTATCAGTTCTTAACTACAACATCAGGTCCTTAAGCAAACACTATGATGACCTCCTGGCACTCCTTGAGTTGCTTAAGACACCCTTCTCCTGCATTATTCTTACTGAGACCTGGCTTAAACAGGACAATAGATATCTACCCACTACCAGGATACACAGAAATCCACAACTGCAGACCATACCAAGTTGGGGGTGGTATTGCAATCTATTACTCTAACCAACTATTTTGTATTAGCACCACTTACTTTAGTGATGAATATGGGGAATACATTTTTGCTAATTTTACTGTAAAAAACCTTAAGACGCCCATAACAATCGGTGCCATTTACTGGATACCCCACACAAACATCCCAAATTTCAGTGAGAATCTAAAAGCACTAATAACAAACAGACAAATGAACAAGCACCACCTTCTCTTAGCTGGAGACTTCAATATCAACCTTGGCCTACCAGATGATCAGCCTGTAACTGATTTCATCAACAATATGAACAACACACTTCTCATACCAACAATAACTAAACCAACCAGGATGACTGAGACAAGTGCAACCATAATAGACCACACATGGACCAATATACTAGCCCCTCTTAAATCAGGGATAATCACAGCACTACAGACCACTACCCTACCTTCCTCGTAACAAACATTAGTAAGCCACCACTCGAATACAACAAAGTTTCATTTAGACTCCATGACGAGGCCTCAATAAGGAATTTCACAGCAGACCTAGAGACTGTTGACTGGCCTAGAGAATTCTCCAATGCCAATGGTATTGACGATTGGACAGACATTTTTCTTAACAAAATACTTAGACTATACAACAAACATTGTCCTATAAAAACGAAACAGATCACGAATAAACGGCTAGGTTGCCCATGGCTAACCAGCAGCATTCTGAAATCTATTGATAAGAAACACCAATATGAAAAGCAATATAGACAGGGCTTAATACACAAAGATATTCTTAAACAATATTCATCAGTTCTCACCAAATTAATAAAGAAAGCCAAACAATTGTACTACTCCAGCAGATTCACTGACACAAGAAGAGATATAAAAAAAGACCTGGAAAACACTTTCCCAGATTCTGGGGACCCACAAACTAAAAAAAAACAAGAATATTGTCCTAACCAAACCTAATGAAACACCACTGCATCCCACTGATACAGCTAACAAGATAAACGACTTCTTCTCAAACATAGGATCTGATCTCGCCAGTAAAATCCCACGTATCAACGCCCGTGCCGGGGACTACCTAGATGGGAATTTTCCAAATTCCCTCTATCTTGTACCAACTGAGCCCACGGAAGTCACCGCGATTATAAAGTCAATCAAAAATAACTCAGGGAATCTGTCTCACGTCCCACCATTATTGTACAAGTGAGTGGCCAATGTCCTTTCGCATGCTATTACATTACTTTTTAACAAGTCACTAGAAACTAGCACTTTCCCGACACTACTCAAGACAGCAAGGGTTACACCAATACATAAAGGTGGTGACCCTACAGATGTAAACAACTATAGGTCATTATCAAACTTACCATTGCTATCCAAAATCTTTGAAAAACTCGTGCACAGGAGACTAGTATATTCATTTATAATGGCACAAAACATATTCAACCCTTGCCAATTTGGACTCAGGAAAAATAAAAGCACTAATGATGCAATTGTAAAAATGCTAGATCTGCTTTACACAGCACTGGAAAATAAGGAATATCCGCTAGGAATTTTTATTGACCTAAGAAAAGAGTTTGACACAGTAGACCACGGCATCCTACTCCACAAACTTTACCATTATGGTATAAGTGGCCATGCGCTTGCATATTTCAAATCCTACCTTACTAATAGGTATCAGTATGTCACCATTAAAGACACAGCCTCATCAACACGGCCACTTGATACTGGAGTTCTGCAGGGAAGCATCCTTGGTCCCCTGCTCTTCCTCATTTACATTAATGATCTTCCAAACGTATCCCAACACCTGAAACCCATTCTCTTTGCTGACGACACGACTTACGTCACCTCCCACCCTAATCTTGCCACCCTCAACACCATTGTCAACGAGGAGCTGCTCAAAATTCTGACTTGGATGATAGCCAATAAACTTACACTCAACACTGACAAAACCTACTACATTATGTTTGGTAGCAGAGCAGGTGTTGCGCAACTTAACATTAAGATCGACAACACTCTAATTGCCAGACATAATGAGGGCAAATTCCTAGGTCTATACCTCGACAACAACATAAATTTCAGCACCCATATCCAACACATAAAAAAAATATCCAAAACGGTGGGGATGCTCTCCAAGATACAATATTAAGTGCCGCAAACTGCCCTTCTCACACTATACCATTCACTCATTTATCCATACCTCACCTATGCTATTTGTGCTTGGGGATCAACTGCAGCAACACATCTAAAGCCAATAATAACCCAACAAAAAGCCGCAGTAAGAATGATCACTAAATCCCATTCCTGGCAACACACTCCCCCACTCTTCATAGATCTAAACTTACTCCCTGTTCAGAACATCCACACTTACTACTGTGCAATCTACATCTACAGGACCTTAAATTCCAATATTAACCTTGATCTAAAATGCTTTCTTGATAGTTGTGACAGGACCCACAGGCATAACACCAGACACAAACATCTCTATGACATTCCCCGTGTCCGACTAAACCTTTACAAAAATTCAGTGTGTGTCAAAGGGCCTAAAATCTGGAACACCCTACCTGAAAACTCTAGAACTGCAGACACATTCATCACTTTCAAAACTACAGTTAGAAAGCATCTCATCTCCCTGATACACCCTGCCAACTAACTACATGTAAACCACCTGGTGGTTCACACTTACACTCACTCACCTATTGACTATAAACACAGAAATACGATTCTTAATCTTAAAATAATGAATCCTAACTAGTCATGTTTGCCTATGATACTCCAATATAGACGCTATGTATTGTGCCAAAACAAAAGCATTCACACTGCTAAACTCACAAACTATAATGTAGTCACTTAGCCTTAATACCATAATCTGTAATAATTTAAAGTTTAGAATTAATCTAAGTCTTCCCGAAATGCCTAGCCATGCTAGGTGTCCTAGTGGCCCCCTCTGTAAATAGTATTTTAAAACATGTAAACCACACAATATTCAAAATCTGTAAGCCCCGCATTGTAATCCTTATAGAGAATAAACTCGATTGATTTCTTCCAAAAACCGTAAGTGTTGTAAAAGGCAACTAAAATGCCAGGAGCAAGGGGCTCGTAACTCCTCCTCCTGTATTGATTACTGAATATAAAAAGATGGCCAGTATGTTGAAAAATCAATAGCATAGTTACACTTATTTCTGACTACAGCACCAACAGAGACTAACCAAGGCTGCCCTTATACATGAAATTATGGTTACTAAAGTCACCAGTGGATTCCATGTTAGTCTTTAATAAGAAATATAATTTTATTATACAAGAGTTATGAATCTTAATTCACTCATTCAATATATCAACTGAAAACAAAGCAATAGAAAAAATTAGTCTATCATAAATGTTTAATAACAATATAGTATAAACATATGTCAATGACCTGGTAATCACTGTCCTGATTCTCAAGCAGCACCTGAGCATACCGCCAGGTGGCATCATTGTCGACAGCAACTGGAGGGTTGGTAATTGTGCTCTGGAGGGCACTCCACACTACCTCCTCGTTCCCTGCCACCAACCTAGGCAAGAGGAACAAGAAATCTTTTAGTTCATATGCTGTAATACAAAAAATGTCCTTCAACAGTTTCCTAGAGGTTACTGGTACAGGCTGAATACCAATTAAGATGGTAATGTTCTTGAAAACAATGTCCAATAAAACAAATTGTCTAAAATGAACTGAAGAACATAAAAAATAGTTACATATATTTAACCCCCAAAAATAGCCAACAAATTTTTTTAGATCTGGAAATTTTATAAAAAAATAATAAAAATTTAACCACGTGGATGCAGTGTTGTGTTATATTTAATAAAATACTTATAGCTACAAAGATTACATATACAGTAGAACCCATGTATCCACTGATTCAGTATCCGTGGTTTTAGTTATCCATGGTTTACTGTGGCCCAAAAATACCTCTTAATTTTATATAATAATGACTCCAAAGTGCAAAAGTAGAAAAGGCTGCAATTCTTCAAAGCCTAAGAGAAGCCGTGAAATGCTTTCCATCAGTGAAAATGTGATAATTCTCCACTTATTGGAGACAATTTATTAATTAAACTGTATAATGGGTAGAAGCTTGTTTCTATCCATGGTTTTGGTGTCCACAGCAGGTCCTTGGAATGTATCCCCAGCAGATATGGGGGTCCTACTGTACAGGAGGGCCCTGTGTATTTGGCACCTTTTCGATGTTCCACATTTTAGTTGGCTTTCAATTTTTGCATTGACTTTGTCAATGGTCCAAGTCGGACCAAAACGTCATCGTAAGCTTCTCTCTTTTATGTGCAGGTTATTTGTGTATTGTGTATCTGCATAACAGTTGCACGAGGGAAAGTCAACCAGCACCAGATCCGTGAATTTATTTTGTGGATTTATTTACTCTGAATTTATTTTGTTTTTATGTGTAACTGTATTGAGCACTTAATATATGATAGTGTAAACACATTATCAGGCATTTTAGATACATTCAATAATGAAATAACGGCTCATTTTCACCATCCAGTGATTTTCACTTACCATATGGGGGTGGGGAACCTAAGAGCCATACATATGGGGCCCTCCTTAAAGTGGTGAGGAATGATGTGGCCCTACATGACTGAGGTTGATGGTTGTGAATTGTTAGATAAGGTGGAAAGTTATGGATCATAAGCTGAGGTGGATGGCTTAGGATCTTGCACTGATGTTGATAGTTGTCCTGGAGTACTGAGAATTCCTGTAATGTCTCAACTTACTCTACAGTACTTTATACAGCTGACAGTAAGGCATCATCAACTGCTTCAGACCCTGTTTCAGAGCAGTGCTTCTATATTTGTCACAGTCCTCTTCTGTGAAAAAGTCTGCTAGTTTAGCAACTGTGGAACTGCTTACATAACTTTTGCAATGATAACTTTTTCTTCAGGTTCTTCTTTCTCATCTTTGTGTTATCTGTCTCCCTTGAATTATCAAAAGTGAAGAGAACCTTAAATGCAAGGTTCTTGCTGTGCAGGCATAACATGACTTCAGGAATAAACTGATGCTTAAACCAGGCAATAAATAACTCGTGAAATCATAGTGACACGAATGCAAACAAACCATACCATGGGTGGGGCATGAACCTACAGTCAGAGTCGTAAAACTCCAGACCGACGCATTATTCACCGGGCCAGCTGGCTACAATAAGATTCATGCATTGGCATTTTAGTTGCCTCTTACGACACACATGGCTCACAGAGGAAAAATTCTGTTTCACTTCCCCATGGAGATGAGAGGAAATAAACAAGAACAAAAACTAGTAATAGAAGAAAACCCAGAGGGGTGTGTGCATATATATGCTTGTACATGCATGTGTAATGTGACCAAAGTATAAGTACAAGTAGCAAGACATACCTGAAATCTTGCATGTTTATGAGACAGAAAAGACACCAGCAATCCTACCATCATGTAAAACAATTACAGGCTTCTGCTTTACACTCGCATGGCAGGACAGTATTACCTTCCTGGGCATTTGCTGTCTGCCAACCTCTACCTAGGATATACTATATAAGTATATAATTTTTACCTCAGTAGCCATCTCTTGCCAAGGCAGGGTGATCTAAAGATAACACACTGATTGTCATTCATTCAATTACTGTCTTTCCAAAAGTGTCCTGACATCCAAATTCAGATTACCCTCTGACTGCAACATCCCCACCCCTCTTTCAGTGAAGACACTGCCCTTTCCACCTCCAGGATTCAAGTCCAGCTAACCAATTTTGTTGTTGAAGCATAAATATACAATCATGCTTACCGAGTTATGACTGACTTGGTTAATTAGGGATCAGTCATCTACCAAGAACAATGGCAGCTGGACCACACACTCTCAAACATGGTGGGCCCTTCCTCAACAATGAGCTGTAAATCACAAGTACAGTGGACACTTACCAGTATGAGTCCTTGTTAACATCTGGTCCCTGGATCTATTACTAGTATAAAAAATCTTCTGTTCATGTGCACTGGCTCAGTAGGCTTGACATGGCAGGTGAACACAATGTGTGGATATGATACTGACAAGGTCCAGAACTTAATGACTTTAACTAGCCCTATTATTAACACCTTTATGCTTCAAACACATCCCTACTTGCCTTGCACAAATTATGGATTGCTATCTGGAGAGCTTTACCTCCTCTCCAGGTGTGAATATTGTCTATCTGAGGCCCTCTGGTGCCGTGGGTTTCGTGTTGACATCAAGACAGGATGTCAAACAACTTGCGTCCTACTTAATATGAACTGTCACTGTATTTGAATGTCATTATATGATAACAGTCAATGCTCAGTATACATGCTGGTGATGCCCTAGACCACAGGAGCAGATTCAAGAAATTCCACAAATTTTTTTTTTTTCCAACAAGTCGGCCGTCTCCCACCGAGGCAGGGTGACCCAAAAATGAAAGAAAATCCCCAAAAAGAAAATACATTCATCATCATTCAACACTTTCACCACACTCACACATTATCACTGCTTTTGCAGAGGTGCTCAGAATACAACAGTTTAGAAGCATATACGTATAAAGATACACAACATATCCCTAAAAACTGCCAATATCCCAAACCCCTCCTTTAAAGTGCAGGCATTGTACTTCCCATTTCCAGGGCTCAAGTCCGACTATATGAAAATAACCGGTTTCCCTGAATCCCTTCACTAAATATTACCCTGCTCACACTCCAACAGATCGTCAGGTCCCAAGTATCATTCGTCTCCATTCACTCCTAACACGCTCATGCACGCTTGCTGGAAATCCAAGCCCCTCACCCACAAAACCTCCTTTACCCCCTCTTTCCAACCCTTTCGAGGACGACCCCTACCCCTTCTTCCTTCCCCTATAGATTTATATGCTTTCCATGTCATTCTACTTTGATCCATTCTCTCTAAATGACCAAACCACCTCAACAACCCCTCTTCTGCCCTCTGACTAATGCTTTTATTAACTCCACACCTTCTCCTAATTTCCACACTCCGAATTTTCTGCATAATATTTACACCACACACTGCCCTTAGACAGGACATCTCCACTGCCTCCAACCGTCTCCTCGCTGCTGCATTTACCACCCAAGCTTCACACCCATATAAGAGTGTTGGTTCTACTATACTTTCATACATTCCCTTCTTTGCCTCCATAGATAACGTTTTTTGACTCCACATATACCTCAACGCACCACTCGCCTTTTTTCCCTCATCAATTCTATGATTAACCTCATCCTTCATAAATCCATCCGCCGACACGTCAACTCCCAAGTATCTGAAAACATTCACTTCTTCCATACTCCTCCTCCCCAATTTGATATCCAATTTTTCTTTATCTAAATCATTTGATACCCTCATCACCTTACTCTTTTCTATGTTCACTTTCAACTTTCTACCTTGACACACATTCTCAAACTCATCCACTAGCCTTTGTAATTTTTCTTTAGAATCTCCCATAAGCACAGTATCATCAGCAAAAAGTAACTGTGTCAATTCCCATTTTGAATTTGATTCCTCATAATTTAATCCTACCCCTCTCCCAAACACCCTAGCATTTACTTCGTTTACAACCCCATCTATAAATATATTAAACAACCATGGTGACATTACACATCCCTGTCTAAGACCTACTTTTACCGGGAAGTATTCTCCCTCTCTTCTACACACCCTAACCTGAGCCTCACTATCCTCATAAAAGCTCTTTACAGCATTTAGTAACTTACCACCTATTCCATATACTTGCAACATCTGCCACATTGCTCCTCTTTCCACTATCATTTTTTTTATTTTTTTTTTTTCAACAAGTCGGCCGTCTCCCACCGAGGCAGGGTGACCCAAAAAAAGAAAGAAAATCCCCAAAAAGAAAATACTTTCATCATCATTCAACACTTTCACCACACTCGCACATTATCACTGTTTTTGCAGAGGTCCTCAGAATACAACAGTTTAGAAGCATACACATATAAAGATACACAACATATCCTTCCAAACTGCCAATATCATATGCCTTTTCTAAATCCATAAATGCAATAAAAACTTCCCTACCTTTATCTAAATACTGTTCACATATATGCTTCAATGTAAACACTTGATCTACACATCCCCTACCCACTCTGAAGCCTCCCTGCTCATCCGCAATCCTACATTCTGTCTTACCTCTAATTCTTTCAATTATAACCCTACCATATACTTTTCCTGGTATACTCAGTAAACTTATTCCTCTATAATTTTTACATTCTCTTTTGTCCCCTTTCCCTTTATATAAAGGGACTATACATGCTCTCCGCCAATCCCTAGGTACCTTCCCCTCTTTCATACATTTATTAAATAAAAGTACCAACCACTCCAACACTATATCCCCCCCTGCTTTTAACATTTCTGTCATATTCCCATCAGTTCCAGCTGCTTTACCCCCTTTCATTCTACGTAATGCCTCACGTACCTCCACCACACTTACATTCTGCTCTTCTTCACTCCTAAAAGATGGTATACCTCCCTGGCCAGTGCATGAAATTACCGCCTCCCTTTCTTCAACATTTAAAAGTTCCTCAAAATATTCTCGCCATCTACCTAATATCTCCCTCTCCCCATCTACTAACTCCCCTACTCTGTTTTTAACTGACAAATCCTTACTTTCCCTAGGCTTTCTTAACTTGTTTAACTCACTCCAAAATTTTTTCCACAATTATGAGTATTTATTTAAAGACCCAGAGCAACTATTAGAGCACATGATAAACAGAGGTGCTGAAGTCTTTTGCTAACAAGCTCAGGGGGATGCAACTATTAAATAAGAAGTAACATGGTGTGCCATTTTACAACACACAGCTTACGGGAAAGAATTCTCGCCACTATTCCATTGTACATCTTATAAAAGTGCTTAGTGATATGCTTAGCTTGATTACTATCCAAAGGGGTCAAATGCTACCTTTGAAATGGGAGGCAATCAGAGATACGTATCTTAATTCCCTTGATCAAGAGCTCTTTATTGGTATTAAGGCAACTCCTCCCTTCTAGAGGGGATATAGGCAGCAACCCACCAGATGAAAGACAACTTGGCTGAAATTACCCACCTGATGAGAGACAACTTGGCTGAATGATCGGGATAGATCTCAGAGAACCAAAATGTAAGGCAGAACGTCTGATTCTGAGGGAGGAGAGAACTCTTGAGGCGACTTGTGTGTTGTGTGTTGAAGGACTCGAGGTAACCAAAACCACCTGGTAAGGAGATGTTTAATATAATAAAAATAAAAATAAAAATAATAATTATAATTATTATTTTTATTATTAACAGCCATCTTCCACCAAGGCAGGGACCCCAGGAATTAAACAGTCACTCAATTGCCGTCTTTCCAAAAGTGTGCTGACTATCACAATCAGATTACCCGTTCAACTGCAACATCCCCACCCCTCCAGAGTGCAGGCAGACACTACTCTTCCCACCTCCAGAACTCAAGTCTGGCTAACAGGTTGCCTGCCCTAAATCCCTTCATAAAGTTACCTTGCTCACACTCCAACAGAACCACTATTAAAAACCATGTCCCAATTCATACCTATTCAATGTGCTCACATAAGCCTGCTGGATGCTCAAGCCCCTAAAACTTAAAGCTCTTGTACCTCCTCCCTCCAATTATTCCTGGGACAACCCCTCTCCCTTCTACCTTCCACCCCAGATTTTATACACCCTCTTCTTTAACCTATTCCTATACATCCTCTCTACATGCCCAAACCACCTTAACAGCCCTTACTCAGCTCTCCGAATTATGCAGTTTGTCATCCCACACTGCTTTTAAATTAATCTCTGAATTCTCTGCATGATATTCACACAACATGTTGCTCTCAAACAAGACATCTCCACTGCCTCTAGCCTCTTTGCTGCAGCATTCAAAATTCATGCCTCACAACCATATAAAAGTGTTGGTACCACAATACTCTGGTACATTCCATCTTTTTGCCTCCATAGATAAACTTCTCTTTCCACACATTGACACACTACCCACCTTTTTTCCCTTATTTATTTTATGGTTCACATCAAGTTTCACAGACCCATCTGCTGACATGGCTGCTCCCAAATATCTAAATGCATCCACTTATATACTCCCTCCGTTCAAACTAATAATCTATCACTGCCTAGACTTTTTTTTGTTACTCATCTCTGTTCACTCTATTTCCTTCTTTTGCATACCCTCCCAAATTCATCCACCAACCTTTGTAATTTGCCTTTAGAATTTCCTATAAAGAACTGCGCCATTAGTAAACAGAAACTGGGATAACTCCCACTTTGTAGCAAATCCAACGTCTTTCAATCCCACACCCCTTCCAACACCCTACATAGGAACATAAGAAAGAAGGAACACTGCAACAGGCCTACTGACCTATGCGGAGCAGGTCCATGCCCCCCCCCCCCCAGATTAGCCCAATGACCCACCCAGTCTGGTCACCTAAACTCAACGATGGAGCACTGCACCAGACCCAGCAGCACAAGTTAGTCAGGTCCAGCTCACACCCACCCACACCCACTCATGTATTTATCTAACCTGTTTTTAAAACTACACAACGTTTTAGTGGAGATGTCATGTCTGAGGGCAATGTGTGGTGTGAATATAATGCAGAGAATTCGTAGTTTGGAAGTTAGGAGGAGGTGCGGGATTACCAAAACTGTTGTCCAGAGGGCTGAGGAAGGGTTGTTGAGGTGGTTCGGACATGTAGAGAGAATGGAGCGAAACAGAATGACTTCAAGAGTGTATCAGTCTGTAGTGGAAGGAAGGCGGGGTAGGGGTCGGCCTAGGAAAGGTTGGAGGGAGGGGGTAAAAGAGGTTTTGTGCGCGAGGGGCTTGGACTTCCAGCAGGCATGCGTGAGCGTGTTTGATAGGAGTGAATGGAGACAAATGGTTTTTAATACTTGACGTGCTGTTGGAGTGTGAGCAAAGTAACATTTATGAAGGGATTCAGGGAAACCGGCAGGCCGGACTCGAGTCCTGGAGATGGGAAGTACAGTGCCTGCACTCTGAAGGAGGGGTGTTAATGTTGCAGTTTAAAAACTGTAGTGTAAAGCACCCTTCTGGCAAGACAGTGATGGAGTGAATGATGGTGAAAGTTTTTCTTTTTCGGGCCACCCTGCCTTGGTGGGAATCGGCCAGTGTGATAATAATAATAATAACAACGTTTTAGCCTGAATAACTGTACTCGGGAGTTTGTTCCACTCATCCACAACTCTTATTACCAAACCAGTGCTTTCCTATATCCTTCCTGAATCTGAATTTTTCCAACTTGAAACCATTGCTGCGAGTCCTGTCTTGGCTGGAAATTTTCAGCACGCTATTTACATCCCCTTTATTTATTCCTGTTTTCCATTTATACACCTCGATCATATCCCCCCTAATTCTACGCCTTTCGAGAGAGTGCAGATTCAGGGCCCTCAGTCTATCCTCACAGGGAAGATTTCTGATATATGGGATCATCTTTGTCATCCTCCTCTGTATGTTTTCCAGAGCATTTATATCCATCCTGTAATACGGTGACCAGAACTGAGCAGCATAGTCTAAATGAGGCCTAACCAAGGATATATAGAGTTGAAGAACAACCTGAGGCCTTCTATTATTTATACTTCTAGTTATGAAGCCAAGAATTCTGTTAGCTTTATTGTGAACACTAATGCACTGTTGTCTTGGTTTTAGATTACTGCTAACCAGAACTCCTAAATCCTTTTTGCAATCAGTGGTATTAAGATCTATATTTAGTTTATATGTGGCATGGTTATTCAATCCCACACCCCTTCCAACACCCTACCACTGACTTCTTTCATAACCCTATCTGTAAATATGTTAAATAACCATGGTAAAAATCACTCGTCCTAGTCTAAGCCCTACTTTCACTGAAACTATTCGTTTCCACCTACTTCACTCTTACAAGTAGCAAGAAGGCAAATGACTGCCAACAAGAGGAAACAAGTGTCCATTTTTTCCTCTCAATCTAGTGTGTACACACAGCCAATGAATTTTGGAGCCCCTACCTCCATCAGCATCAAAAGTGTGGTCCCTGAGGATTTTGTCTCCTGTAGCCAACTGCCATTTGTCAATGGAAGAAGTATAGGTCTGGTTGGTTTTCTGCAATTCCCAGGTGCACAGGTCATGGTCGAAGGTGCAGTCAGCTACCTGCACTGTAGCTAGAGTAGGCTTCACTGAAATTTATCTGTGTTATATTGTGAACCAGACACTTGGAGAGTAATTACAATAGATACAAAAATTACAATTTGTAAATATGGCTTTAATTTTCTAATATCTTATGTTAAAAACAAAAACAAACACACACACGGGTAGATTGCATTTTCTTGGACTGTAAGAAGGCGTTTGACACAGTCCTACACAAGAGATTAGTGTGAAAGCTGGAGGACCAGGCAGGGATAACAGGGAAGGCAGGGGAATATCTGTCAAGAAGACAACAGCAAGGCATGGTATGTGGCAAGGTGTCAGGGTGGGCACGTGTGACGAACTGGGTTCCACAGGGGTCAGTCCTAGGACTGGTAATGTTCCTGGTATTTGTGAATGACATGACAGAAGGAATAGATTCAGAGGTGTCCCTGTTTGCAGATGATGTGAAGCTGATGAGAAGAATTCAATCGGACGAAGACCCGGCAGAACTACACAGGGATCTGGTCCAGAAACTGGATCTTGGAGTTCAACCCCACCGAGTGCAAAGTCATGAAGACTGGGGAAGGGCAAAGGAGACAGCAGATGGAGTACAGTCTAGGGGGCCAGAGACTACAAACCTCACTCAAGGAAAACTATCTTAGGGTGAGTATAACACCAGGCATATCTCCTGAGGCACACATCAACTAAATACTAACTGCTGCAGCATACAGGCACCTAGTAAACCTAAGAACAGCATTCCAACATCTTAATAAGGACTCATTCTGGACACTGTACACTGTGTACCTTAGGCCTATATTGGAGTATGCAGTACCAGTTGGAACCCACACCTAGCCAAGCACGTAAGGAAACCAGAGAAAGTGCAAAGGTTTGCAACAAGACTAGTCCCAGAACTAAGGGGTGTGTCCTACAAGGAGAGGTTAAAGGAAATCGACCCGACAACACTGGAGGACAGGAGAGAGAAGGAGGATATGATAACGACATATAAAATACTGAGAGGAATCGACAAGGTGAACAGAGACAGGATGTTCCAGAGATGGGACACAGCAACAAGGAGTCATAGTTGGAAGCTGAAGACTCAGATGAATCACAGGGATGTTAGGAAGCACATGTATTTCTTCAGTCACAGAGTTGTCAGGAAGTGGAATAGTCTGGGAAGTGATGTACAGGAGGCAGGATCCATACATAGCTTTAAGAAGAGGCATGATAAAGCTAATGGAGCAGGAAGAGTGACCTAGTAGCGACCAGTGAAGAGGAGGGGCCAGGAGTTATGAATTGACCCCTGCAACCACAATTAGGCGAGTACACACAAAACTAGGACCAGCAGAGCCAGGAGCTGTGACTTGACACCCCCCTCCCCCAACAGCTACTATAATTCATTCTCAGCAAAAGCAAGGGTAAGCAGACCAGAAACTGGGTGAATAAATCAAGGAGGGCCAGTGAATGAATCAAGGAGAGCAAAAAAATAAACAGAGCCTGGTAGACATGCTCCAGGTACCCTATACATAATTTCCACACCAAGTTTCTTGCTTTAAAAACAGAGTTAGAGCCATAAGGTATTGGGACACTTCATCCAACATACAAAAATTGAGAATGACCGACTCACATTTGCAGTTGAGTGGGAAGAAAGCGATGTCATCAATGCCGATCATGCCCATCACCTTGGGCCCCTGGATACCCTCTATGGCCACTCGTACAGATGAAGCTGCTGGTATACTCACCTGAGGACATTTGTGGAATTAGTGGAAAATTGGTGAGGTAGTACTCACATTTGAGTAAAACATTCTGATATAATTATTTACATTCAGAGGGGAGAGAGGGTATTAAACACATACAGGTCATACAGTGCCTGAGGTATTGGAGACAATCGGAATCAATCCAAGGAAAGGGAGCATCAAATGAGCTGCGTGGCTGCATCTGTATTACCACTCAGAGACAAGTTGTTGCATTTGTGTATTCATGTTATGACTTTCACGTGCAATCCACTTCCAAGATTATGCAAATACCTATAGAATTGCCCTTCTAAAATACAATACCCATTTTGTGTTGAAGAGAATGTAACTGTATCCTAACTTTGTATACATTTATAAAATATATATAGTGACAGGCAAACAGGTAGTAGGTTGGTAGACAGCAACTGCCCAGGGAGGTACTACTGTCCTGCCAAGTGAGTGTAAAATGGAAACCTGCAATTGCTTTACATGATAGGACTGCCGGTGTCTTTTTTTTTCTGTCTCGTACATGCATTATTTCAGGTACGTCTTGCTGCTTCTACTTACACTTATGTTATAATTTCTCGAAAAGATGTATATCCATTAGTCACTATTCTGTTTCTTTAAGACTCGTGTATATATGTCAATCCTAACAGTATAGTGTAAAGTATGTGTGTGTATTTACCTTCTTATAACTCATAATTAAGATAGTACATAAATATAACAAACAATGACAGCTAATGTGTCGCCCTACTACCCTATGTATGCATTAATAACTTTACACAATCAATTTATTTGAAGGCAGTCTCTTGCGTAAATTACAAGATGATTTTGTCAAGAAACCGATTCCTGAAATAGGTCTTCATACAAGATGATTTGTTCAGTGGTTCATAGGAGTCATTAGTGGTGTTATTTTTGATGGAATTAAAATAGAAGTGTTGCTAACAGCCCTACAACTGGGGCCTGGCAATTGTAGCTGTATGGTTGGAGTGTAGATGATTCTTGTCAGACAATTAGGGTGCTGTTGGCTCTATGGCTGGGATGCAGCAGAAGCAGCAAACGGTGATGTTTACTGTCTTGGTATGCAAACATACTGTAGCCAATGATGCACCAACAGTGTCTTGCCACCAATGTACAATGATGAAGTTCACAAAAATCCAGTAAAAATCTGGGTTTCAATAGAGCTGCCCCCAACTTCTGGCCTTGGCCTGAGCACTGGGGATGACCACCACCTCTGGTCTGAAAACCATGGTTCAAGGCTAAGATGATTCCCAAAGTCAACAAATTGAAGCTGACATAGTTAAATGCATACAATACCTATATATTACCTATCTGGTAACCCATTCAAGTAATAATTGCTAAAACAAATATTTTTAGCAAACAGTCATAGCCAGCCACACACAACAAATAACATCCCTAAACACAAAGGTTGAAGATGCTGTCAAGGACTGGAAAAGCAACATGGATACCCAACTGAATAAATATTTTGCTTACCAAAATGATAAAACAGAGCAAGATAATTTATCTGATGCAGCAATAATTAACAGTCCACTCTTTCCTAGTGAATCAAACCATACCAACTGCAAAGCTACAACTCTTCAGATCATACAAGACCACCTACGGGTTACTGTGCCAGCGTCGGAAATAAAAGAATCAGTTACTAGGTAGAAAAAGTGTTATGCTTAGATTTCACTCACAAGACAGAAAAAAAGATCTGATAAGTTCATCTATAAAAGCAAAAAAAGATATATACATAAATGAGTGTCTCACAAGAAAACGTCAGAACCTCCTGTACAGAGTAAGAAAACTAAAACGTGAGAATAATGACAAAATTCACCAATGCTTCGCACGTGATGGACAAATTCTAGTAAGGAAAACAAATGTAGGCCGTGTGTACTATATCACAAATGAAAATGAATTGGCAAACTTCCTTCAAGATGTAAACCTTACAGAGTCTGACTAACATTAGTGACCAAATCTTTATACTACGTTAGTGTATGTTATTATTCCATTATTGAGCTAATCCCTGTACTATCACTTCCCGGATAGTATTTACTACCTCACTGTCTCATGTTTCTCCCACAGTTCCTTGTGTGACTCAAATTTGTGTAATCATTCCAGATTCCCCATTTACAGTTCATTATTGCTAATAAGAAATTTACTTTATAAATAACTGTATTACCAATTATTCCCATCTGAAGCACTGTTAAAAATCCCTTATTATCTTTTCTCACAGTCTTACCCAAATTTTCCCTTTATTCCCAATTTATAAATATTAAATTAGTGTATGTTCCTATTACATTATTGTGCAATTCCTTGTACTATCTTTTTCTAGCTAGTACCAACTACCTCGTACTATTTTCTTTAGTGCTATTAATTGCTCAAATTTTATGCTATAAATCAAATCTTACTCCTATTAATTTTATATCATAGTTACTGTCTATCCACTTAATTTTGTGTACAACTACTTAATTTAGTCCCTTTATATACTTTCTCTCGAAATAGTTCTCTATATACCAATATCTTGTACTGCCCTTTCTTCAGTACTAATTACTTTACTCTTAGTTTTAATAACAATTAAGGTTCTAATTAAGGTGCTACAGTATTTTACTTTCTTTCATTTATTATTATATTCACTAGCTCCTTTATTTTAACTTTAAATAACTACCTTAGTTCATATATTCTCAATGGTTAAAATAATTACGGTGCTAATTCGGGTGCTAAAGTGTAATAATTTCATTGTTTTACTATTGTATTCCCTAGCTCTTATTCTTTTTTAGTTTTAGAATATTTACACAAGTCTTATTCCTAAGTCTAGTTACAGATTCACTATAAATCTTATGATTACAAGCATTGATCCTGATACCAACCTCCCATTTGTAACAATCCATTAGCTAGTAAGATAAACTAGTTAAGTATCATAATTATTAAGTTTAACATAATATTTTATTCAAAAATCTAGTTGTAGAGTCACTCTCATTCTTATGAATACAGGCATTGATCCTGACAAACCTTTTATTAAATGACTTACACGAATCAAACAGAAACTGTAATTACTATACAGCAGACCAAGCAAAGACATTACTCAGGGCAAACATAACTATTTTTAATTACAATGTCAGATCCTTGAGCAAACACTACGATGACCTCACAGCATCACTCAATTCCCTTCATTCCAGTGTGTTAATCCTCATACTCTCAGAAACCTGGCTAAAACCTGGTACTGCAGACGTCTATGCCATTCCTGGTTACACAACCAGACACAACTGTAGGACAGACCAGCAAGGGGGTGGAACAGCTATGTACTACTAAAATCAACTTGAATGTATCAATAAATCTTGCACAAGGGATGAGCATGGTGAATATATCATAGCTAAATTTAAATCAAAAGACCTGCAAAAACTCCTCACAGTTATAAACATCTACAGTCAAACAGTCCACAGTCAAACATTTACCACTGTTACGCGCCCCTACTTCACTCCATTATATACAAAAATAAAAGGCCTGGTTAAAATAAGTTCTGTAATAATATATCGCGAACCACTTTATTACTAGCTAGATAAAGCAGGTTCGACTATATATTATTATCGGGTACAGTATGAATCATCAAAAGTACTCTCATTGTATTATATTATATCTTTCGCCATGATTATTATAATTATATTAGTATTATATTATATTATTATTAGGTTAGGTATTACGAATGTGTAACCACTATTGTAGTGACCAATTGGTGGTTCTAAAATTGACGCCACGCGTCGCCTTCTGGCCGAGCTGAAGTCATACTATGAAGTAGTTGAGTGAGTCAGTCAGCTCCTAGCTCTGACTCGGTACGGGTCTTCAACCCAAAGCTCCTAGCTTAAACTAAAACTTTATACCAAGTCTATTGTCTTGCCTTTGCCATTAGTTTCCTGAAGTCTGGTAATTCATGTCACTTATGAAAGATAACTATTTCGTTACCCTAGACCTTTCTAAAAAGAGTTAAATGGTGAGATTAGTAGATTATTAATTGAAATTATTGTATCATACTCTGTTAATGAGAATTTGAATGTAAGATTGGGTTCCTTGCTGTATAGTATTTCATTTATAATTGCTTGTGGTTATTTTAATTCACTAACCAAATACCAATGAAGCTAAACGATTGGTAATAAAATAAAACTAACAAAAAATTGGAGTTATTTGTACCCCTATTGTTACGGTGAAGATTAAGTCGTAACAACCACTTTAGTGAAAAATTAGTTAACTTGATAACTGATGCACATATGAACAAAGACCACCTGCTGCTAAGAGGAGATTTCAACATAAATCTACTACATGACCAGGACCCACAAGTAACCGAATTCACAAACACTATGAGCAACTGCTTGTTGCTATCAACAATATCAAAACCTACAAGAATGTCCGAGACTAGTTTCTCTTTACTAGGCCATGTCTGGACGAACACCATATCCCCTTTAAAATCAGGCATAATCACAGACAACACCACAGACCACTACCCAACTTTTCTCATTACCAACCTAGGTAAATTGCCCCAAGACACTACATACTAAAGCTACCTTTTGACTACATAACGAGACAGCTGTTAATAACTCTATAGCAGCTATGAATAACGTCGACAGGCATAATGAGCTCGAAGCATACACAGCATGAATGAAAGTATTAACAATTTTCTAACAAAAAAAAAAACACTACCTCTATAACAAACATTGCCCTAAAAAACTAAACAGGTCACAGCAGAGACTGAATACTCCTTTACTAACACCCAGCATCCTTAAATCCATTAACACAGAGCACCAATATGAAAAACAGTACAGAATGGGTCAAATAACTAAGAACAGTCTAAACATTACTCGTCTGCTCTTACCAGCCTGATAAGAAGATCTAAAAAATTGTATTACGAAAATAGATTACATAACATCAAAGGTGATATGAGAAAGACCTGGAAAACCCTATCTGAAATTCTAGGAACTAAGATATCCAAAAACAAAATCACATTAACAAAATCAGACTAACCCCTACTCTCACCAACTGAAACAGTAAATAGACTCAATGTTTTCTTCTCCACCATAGAAAAGTACCTAGCGAGCAAAATCTCAAGCTCAAACACCCGTCCATCAGACTACTTCATGGACACCTACCCGAATACACTATTCCTAGCTCCTACCAACCCAACAGAAGTCTCTCTCATCATCAACACCCTTAACCCTTTGACTGTTTCGGTTGTATATATACATCTTACGAGGTACCGTGTTTGACGTATATATACTCAAATTCTAGCGGCTTCAAATCAAGCAGGAGAAAGCTGGCAGGCCCACATGTGAGAGAATGGGTCTGTGTGGTCAGTGTGCACCATTTAAAAAAAATCCTGGAGCACGCAGTGCATGAGAAAAAAAAACTGACCGTTTTTTTTTTTTAATTTAAATGCCGAATTTGTGGTCTATTTTCATATAGTATTTATGGTTGTATTCTCGTTTTTTTGGTCTCATTTGACAGAATGGAAAACATATTATAGAAATAGAGGTGATTTTAATTGGTTTTACTATAAAAAGAACCTGGAAATGGAGCTCAAAGTAGGGGAAATGTTTGATTTTTGCTGATGTTCAAAAGTAAACAAATGATATTGTCCAGCAAATGTCCAACTAGCCATTCTAATATGCAGTCATGAATGGGTTGACATTATTTGTACAATTATTACAGTATAGTAAATCTTCTATTTTTTGTTTGAATAAACAAAATAGAAAGCAAGAGTAATATCAGAGGGGCCTGGAGACATGACTGATGAACAAAGAAAATGTTATTTTAGAGCCAGGAATGTCTGCATTGTTCATTCTGGACCTTATTTTGAAATTGTCATATTTTTTAATTTTCGTGAAATTGGCCAAATTGCAAATTTCTGACCACGTTATTGGGTAGTTGAAATCAGTAAATGGGCAGTTTCTTGTACTCAATCGATAGAAAAAATGGAGTTCTAAAGAAATAGTTATGAGTTTGGTCGACTGGAGCAATGGAATTAGCGGAAAATAGGGCTCAAAGTGGGCAAAATTGCCGATTTGTAAATATCGCCGAGGTCGCTAACTTCGCGAGAGCGTAATTCTGTCAGTTTTCCATCAAATTTCGTTTTTTTGGTGTCATTACAATCGGGAAAAGATTCTCTAATCATTTCATAAGAATTTTTTTTTTTTTTTTTTTAAATTTTGAGACAAGAGAGAGACCTCAGGATTGGGGGTTGCAACAGTCAAGGGGTTAAAAACAAGGCAGGAGACAAACAACTTGCCAACTTTTGTGTACAAAAAAAGCTTCAAGTTCTTTTTTTTTCTTTTTTTTTTTTAACAAACCGGTCGTATCCCACCAAAGCAGGGTGGCCCAAAAAGAAAAACAAAAGTTTCTCTTTTTAAATTTAGTACTAATTTATACAGGAGAAGGTGTTACTAGGCCCTTGCTCCTGGCATTGTAGTTGCCTCTTACAACATGCATGGCTTATGGAGGAAGAATTTTGTTCCACTTCCCCATGGAGATGAGAGGAAATAAACAAGAACTAGAAAGAAAATAGAAGAAAACCCAGCGGGGTGTGTATATATATGCTTGTACATGCATGTGTAGTGTGATCTAAGTGTAAGTAGAAGTAGCAAGACGTACCTGAAGTCTTGCATGTTTCAGAGACAGAAAAAAGACACCAGCAATTCTACCATCATGTAAAACAATTACAGGATTCCGTTTTACACTCACTTGGCAGGACGGTAGTACCTCCCTGGGCGGTTGCTGTCTACTAACCTACTACCTACAAGCTTCTGAAGTATTGTCACCAATTATTGCAACACTCTTTAACAAATCCATTGAATCCTCCACCTTCCAAGCAATTCTCGAAAGAGAGGGGGTCACCCCGATCCACAAAGGAGGTGACCAAGCTGACTCGAATAACTATAAACCAATATCTAACTTACCACTGCTCTCTAAAATCTTTGAAAAATTAATTCATAGACGGATCTATTCCTACCTCGTCTCACACAACATACTAAACCCCTGTCAGTTTGGATTCAGGAATAAAAGCACAAATGCTATCATACACATGCTAGAAATGATATATACCACTCTCGAGAAGACAGAAGTCCTGCTGGGAGTTTTCATTGATTTACATAGAGCTTTTGATACAGTCGACCATGAATTGCTGCACACAAAATTAACACTATGGTATAAGAGGCCCCTCCCTCAACTACTTAAAGTCATACCTTAGTAACAGAAGCCAATATGTGTACACAAATGGTGCAAACTCTTCCACTCAACCAATCACAGTAGGGGTCCCACAGGGAAGTGTCCATGGACTACTCCTCTCTCTCATCAACATCAATGACCTACCGAATGCATCACAGCTACTCAAACCCATATTTGCAGATGACGCAACATACATCTTCTCCCACCCAAACCTAGTCATACTCGCCAACACTGTCAATGCCGAACCGCAGAAAATATCTGCCTGGATGATGACAAACTTACCCTGAATGCTGACAAAACCTATTTCATTCAGTTTGGAAACAGAGCTGCAAATATCCCACTTAACGTAACGCTAAATGGATCACCCATCACAAGACTCACAGAGGGAAAATTCCTAGGAATCCACCTTGACAGTAGCCTCAAATTCCAGACACACATACAACAAATTTCCAAGAAAATCTCTAAGACAGTAGGCATACTATCAAAGATACAGTACTATGTTCCACAATCAGCTCTCCTTGCACTGGATCATTCACTCATCTACCCTTATCTCACATATGGAATTTGTGCATGGGGATCAACAACACTGAATCACTTAAGACCACTAATAACACAACAAAAGGCTGCAGTCAGAATGATAACAAATTCCCACTCCTGACAGCATACCCCACCAATTCAAAAGTCTAAATTTTCTACCATAAAGAACATCCATACTTATTCATGTGCCTACTACATACATAGAACAACACGCAAACATTAACCCTCCGCTCAAACTTCTCCTCACCAACCTTAACAGGACACACGACTATAACATAAGACACAGATCTTTTTTGATGTACCCTGTGTCCATATCACACTGTAAAAACTATGCACATAAAGGGCCCCAAAATTTGGAATTCATTACCAGAAAATACTAAATAAACCTGGTCTGAAAATCAATTTAAGACTTCTCAAAAGCCACTTAATCACCCTAGACTAAATACTCAATATTTAACTTTACCAATAAATCTCCCAATCACCTAAATCTTAACCCTTTGTCTGTTTTGGCTGTATGTATACGTCTTACGAGCCAGTGTTTCGGATGTATATATACTAGATTCTAAAAATAACCAGTTTTCCTGAATCCCTTCACTAAATATTACCCTGCTCACACTCCAACAACTCATCAGGTCACAAATACCATTCGTCTCCTTTCACTCCTATCTAACACGTTCATGCACGCTTGCTAGAAGTCCAAGCCCCTCGCCAAGGAAACCTCCTTTACCCCCTCCCTCCAACCTTTTCGAGGATGACCCCTACCCCGCCTTCCTTCCCCTACAGATTTATACACTCTCCACGTCATTCTACTTTTAGAGAGAATGGATCAAAGTAGAATGACATGGAGAGCGTATAAATCTGTAGGGGAAGGAAGGTGGGGTAGGGTTCGTCCTTGAAAAGGTTGGAGGGAGGGGGTAAAGGAGGTTTTCTGGGCGAGGAGTTTGGATTTCCAGCAAGCGTGCATGAGCGTGTGAGATAGGAGTGAAAGGAGACGAATGGTATTTGGGACCTGATGAGTTGTTGGAGTGTGAGCAGGGTAATATTTAGTGAAGGGATTCAGGGAAACCGGTTATTTTTATATAGCCGGACTTGAGTCCTGGAAATGGGAAGTACAATGCCTGTACTTTAAAGGAGGGGTTTGGGATATTTTTGGAGGGATATGTTGTGTATCTTTATACGTATATGCTTCTAAACTGTTGTATTCTGAGCACCTCTGCAAAAACAGTGATTGTGTGAGTGAGGTGAAAGTGTTGAATGACGAAAGTACAGTGGACCCCCGCATAGCGACTTTAATCCGTGCAAGAGGGCTGATTGTTATGCGAAATGTTCGGTATGCGAATGAATTTTCCCCATAAGAAATAATGGAAATCAAATTAATCCGTGCAAGACACCCAAAAGTATGAAAAAAAAATTTTTACCACATGAAATATACATTTTCCTACACACAGAGAGAAGGATACATGCACAATAGTAGAGTAGTACATGCACAATATATATTGTGCATGTACTACTCTAATAAATGAAGAATAAATGACACTTACCTTTATTGAAGATGCAGCAATGACTGATGAGACACTGTGTCCTGGGAGTGCCTTTTCCTCCTGAGTACTGTAGGTCCTGTTTGGCATTTTCTTCCAGAACAGACCTTATCACACTGTGTATGCCACTACGATTCTTAAATCTCTCAAACCAACCTTTGCTGGCTTTAAATTCACCAATATGAGCACTAGTTCCAGGCATTTTTCCCTGTTCACCTGGGTGTTAGTCGACTGGTGTGGGTTGCATCCTGGGAGACAAGATTAAGGACCCCAATGGAAATAAGTTAGACAGTCTTCGATGACACTGACTTTTTTGGGTTATCCTGGGTGGCAAATCCTCTGGGGTTAATTGTTTCTTGGTATTCTCAATAAGCCACACCAACAACGGTGCTACAGCAGCAGCAGCAGCTGACGGTGGTACAGCAGCAAGACGATGCTACAGCAGCAACAGACGATGCTACAGCAGCAACAGACGATGCTACAGCAGCAGCAGACGATGCTACAGCAGCAGCAGACGATGCTACAGCAGCAGCAGACGATGCTACAGCAGCAGCAGCAGACGATGCTACAGCAGCAGCAGCAGCTGACGGTGGTACAACAGCAGCAGCAGCTGACAGTGCAGCAGCAGCTGTACCACCAGCTGTACCACCAATAGTAGCGATGGTTGATTGGGGTTTATTATACAACCTGGCCAGCTCGGAGACACGCACTCCACTTTCATACTTATCAATGATCTTTTTCTTCATCTCTATAGTAATTCTCACCCTTATTGCTGTAGGGTTGGCACTAGAAGCTTTCTTGGGGCCCATGGTCACTTATTTTCCAGAAAAAATCACCAAAAACACTGTAATAATACGAAATGTTCCGATTGTATGCTTGGATGTTACCGCGGAGGCTGGCTGGTAAACAATGCCACCGGCGGAACATGTGAGCGTGGCTCAGGCCGCACATTGGACGCGTCTCGGACGAAGAGCGGTGAGCGGGTTTTTGGGCGGTATGCGAGGCAAAATTTTTGCGAAAAAAGCGAGCGGTATGCGGATTGTACGGTATGCGGGGGTCCACTGTATTTTCTTTATGGGTTACCCTGCTTCGGTGGGAGACGGCTGACTTGTTAAAAAAAAAAAAAAAATTCTAGTGGCTTCAAATCAAGCAGGAGAAAGCTGCTAGGCCCACATGTGAGAGAATGGGTCTGTGTGCACTGTATAAAAAAAATCCTGCAGCACACAGTGAGAAAAATACAATCCAACTGTTTTTGGATCAAAATGCCGAATTTGAGGTGTAGTTTCGTATAGTATTTATGGTTGTATTCTTGTTTTCATGGTCTCACTTGATAGAATGGAAGACGTATTACAGAAATAGTGGTGATTTTGATAAGTTTCATGACGAAAACAGCATTGAAATTGAGCTCAAAGTAGTGGAAATGTTTGATTTTTACCGTGTTCAAGAGTAAGCAAATCACACCACATGTCCAATGCACGTCAACTGTGGAGTCTAATATTTTCACTAGTGCACTGATATTATTTATACCATTTTTACAGTAATGCAGTAGTCTGCAATACAGTAAATCTTCTATTTTTTGTGTGAATAAGAAATAAAAATAGAAAGCAAAAGTAATATAAGAGGGGCCTGGAGACGTGACTAATGAACAGAGGATATATTATTTTAGTGCCAAGAATGTCTGCACTGTTTATTCTGGACCCTATTTTGAAAATGGCATTTTTAAAACTTCAAGACTAGACAACAAAGTTCATACATTAACTAATACTACATAGTAGTGTAATTTTTTTTTTTCAACAAGTCGGCCGTCTCCCACCGAGGCAGGGTGACCCAAAAAGAAAGAAAATCCCAAAAAAGAAAATACTTTCATCGTCATTCAACACTTTCACCTCACTCACACATAATCACTGTTTTTGCAGAAGTGCTCAGAACACAACAGTTTAGAAGCATATACGTATAAAGATACACAATATATCCCTCCAAACTGCTAATATCCTGAATCCCTCCTTTAGAGTGCAGGCATTGTACTTCCCATTTCCAGGACTCAAGTCCGGCTATATAAAAATAACCGGTTTCCCTGAATCCCCTCACTAAATATTACCCTGCTCACACTCCAACAGATCGTCAGGTCCCAAATACCATTCGTCTTCATTCACTCCTATCGAGCACGCTCATGCATGCCTGCTGGAAGTAGTGTAAATACCTACCCAAAACAGTATTGCCCTACACCAAATTGTAGCATTCTCATACTGTAAACTACTTTTAGCAAATCACAATGTTATATTCCCATAATATAATTTCAATAATTACTTTTGAACCTATTGTCCACTGTTGACAGGAATATAACTGTATCATGTTTCATAAAAAGCATTTTTGAAAAATATGAATATATCCTTTGGTTTATATAAATAAATTAGATTCATTTATAATAAATAGAACTATTGTACATATATGATAAATTTCTCTAGTGTTAAGTAGTCAGTAAGCCATTAAATTAAGTCAGCCCATAATGCCTAGGCATAATAGAGGCTCTTTAAACTGCAACCCATTGTTGTAAATACATAATCTCAATGTACTATGTACTTGCAAAGAAATTAATAAATTTGAAAATATGCAAAATATAACCTAGTTGCTCAGACAAAAAAAGTGCAGAGTAGCACAAGTAAGCAACAGAAAAACAGACACTGGATGAGAATGTTCACCTGTGCATAGGTCCATCCTGCATGTTGCTGATTTTGTAATCTCCATAATGTTGTATTTTTCTCAGTGGACTGCAACACAACCTGTGATGGAGAGATACTGGATAGCAAATTATTTCCATGTCTTTTAATGAAATTATTTCCATGCTTAACAATCTTATAACCAATATAGTTATGGAATGAGTCTCAGGGCTTAACTTTTTTGAGTTTTCCCACGTTAATTTACACACGTAATTATGCAAAACTAGGTGGTAGGTTGGTAGAAAGCAACCACCTAAGGAGGTACTACCATCCTGCCAAACGAGTGTAAAACGGAAGCCTGTAATTGTTTTACATGATGGTAGGGTTGCTGGTGTCCTTTTTCTGTCTCAAACATGTAAAATTTCAGGTACGTCTTGCTACTTCTGCTTACACTTAAGTCACACTACACGTGTCACAAACATACATATATATACACACACACACACCCCTCCGGGTTTTCTTCTTTTTTCTTACTAGTTCTTGTTTATTCCCTCTTGTCTCCATGTGGAAGTGGAACAGAATTCTTCCTCCGTAAGCCATGCATGTATAAGAGGCGACTAAAATGCCAGGAGCAAGGAGCATTACTAAAGTTAAAGAGAAACTTTTGTTTTTCTTTTTGGGCCACCCTGCTTCGGTGGGATACAGCCGGTTTGTTGAAAGAATTATGCAAAACAGTAGTGAAAATCTAAATTTATGTTAAAAGCCAGAATGAAAACTGATTCACTGTCAATGTTTAAATACTTCAGCATCTTTTTCAAATAATTTTTAGAAAGTGAGAAATAAAAATTTAGGTAGTAGGTTGGTAGACAGCAACCACCCAGGGAAGTACTACCGTCCTGCCAGATGACTGTGAAACAAAAACCTGTAACTGTTTTGCATGATGGTAGGATTGCTGGTTTCTTTTTCTGTCTCATAAACACGCTAAGATAACAGGGATATCTTGCTACTCCTACTTACACTTTGGTCACACTTCACAGACACGCACATGCATATATATATATACATACATCTAGGTTTTTCTCCTTTTTCTAAATAGCTCTTGTTCTTTTTTATTTCTTCTATTGTCCATGGGGAAGTGGAAAAGAATCTTTCCTCCGTAAGCCATGCGTGTCGTATGAGGCGACTAAAATGCCGGGAGCAATGGGCTAGTAACCCCTTCTCCTGTATACAATTACTAAAAAAGAGAAGAAGAAAAACTTTATAAAACTGGGTTGCTTAAATGTGCGTGGATGCAGTGCGGATGACAAGAAACAGATGATTGCTGATGTTATGAATGAAAAGAAGTTGGATGTCCTGGCCCTAAGCGAAACAAAGCTGAAGGGGGTAGGAGAGTTTCAGTGGGGGGAAATAAATGGGATTAAATCTGGAGTATCTGAGAGAGTTAGAGCAAAGGAAGGGGTAGCAGTAATGTTAAATGATCAGTTATGGAAGGAGAAAAGAGAATATGAATGTGTAAATTCAAGAATTATGTGGATTAAAGTAAAGGTTGGATGCGAGAAGTGGGTCATAATAAGCGTGTATGCACCTGGAGAAGAGAGGAATGCAGAGGAGAGAGAGAGATTTTGGGAGATGTTAAGTGAATGTATAGGAGCCTTTGAACCAAGTGAGAGAGTAATTGTGGTGGGGGATCTGAATGCTAAAGTAGGAGAAACTTTTAGAGAGGGTGTGGTAGGTAAGTTTGGGGTGCCAGGTGTAAATGATAATGGGAGCCCTTTGATTGAACTTTGTATAGAAAGGGGTTTAGTTATAGGTAATACATATTTTAAGAAAAAGAGGATAAATAAGTATACACGATATGATGTAGGGCGAAATGACAGTAGTTTGTTGGATTATGTATTGGTAGATAAAAGACTGTTGAGTAGACTTCAGGATGTACATGTTTATAGAGGGGCCACAGATATATCAGATCACTTTCTAGTTGTAGCTACACTGAGAGTAAAAGGTAGATGGGATACAAGGAGAATAGAAGCATCAGGGAAGAGAGAGGTGAAGGTTTATAAACTAAAAGAGGAGGCAGTTAGGGTAAGATATAAACAGCTATTGGAGGATAGATGGGCTAATGAGAGCATAGGCAATGGGGTCGAAGAGGTATGGGGTAGGTTTAAAAATGTAGTGTTAGAGTGTTCAGCAGAAGTTTGTGGTTACAGGAAAGTGGGTGCAGGAGGGAAGAGGAGCGATTGGTGGAATGATGATGTAAAGAGAGTAGTAAGGGAGAAAAAGTTAGCATATGAGAAGTTTTTACAAAGTAGAAGTGATGCAAGGAGGGAAGAGTATATGGAGAAAAAGAGAGAAGTTAAGAGAGTGGTGAAGCAATGTAAAAAGAGAGCAAATGAGAGAGTGGGTGAGATGTTATCAACAAATTTTGTTGAAAATAAGAAAAAGTTTTGGAGTGAGATTAACAAGTTAAGAAAGCCTAGAGAACAAATGGATTTGTCAGTTAAAAATAGGAGAGGAGAGTTATTAAATGGAGAGTTAGAGGTATTGGGAAGATGGAAGGAATATTTTGAGGAATTGTTAAATGTTGATGAAGATAGGGAAGCTGTGATTTCGTGTATAGGGCAAGGAGGAATAACATCTTGTAGGAGTGAGGAAGAGCCAGTTGTGAGTGTGGGGGAAGTTCGTGAGGCAGTAGGTAAAATGAAAGGGGGTAAGGCACCCGGGATTGATGGGATAAAGATAGAAATGTTAAAAGTAGGTGGGGATATAGTTTTGGAGTGGTTGGTGCAATTATTTAATAAATGTATGGAAGAGGGTAAGGTACCTAGGGATTGGCAGAGAGCATGCATAGTTCCTTTGTATAAAGGCAAAGGGGATAAAAGAGAGTGCAAAAATTATAGGGGGATAAGTCTGTTGAGTGTACCTGGTAAAGTGTATGGTAGAGTTATAATTGAAAGAATTAAGAGTAAGACGGAGAATAGGATAGCAGATGAACAAGGAGGCTTTAGGAAAGGTAGGGGGTGTGTGGACCAGGTGTTTACAGTGAAACATATAAGTGAACAGTATTTAGATAAGGCTAAAGAGGTCTTTGTGGCATTTATGGATTTGGAAAAGGCGTATGACAGGGTGGATAGGGGGGCAATGTGGCAGATGTTGCAAGTGTATGGTGTAGGAGGTAGGTTACTGAAAGCAGTGAAGAGTTTTTATGAGGATAGTGAGGCTCAAGTTAGAGTATGTAGGAAAGAGGGAAATTTTTTCCCAGTAAAAGTAGGCCTTAGACAAGGATGTGTGATGTCACCGTGGTTGTTTAATATATTTATAGATGGGGTTGTAAGAGAAGTAAATGCGAGGGTCTTGGCAAGAGGCGTGGAGTTAAAAGATAAAGAATCACACACAAAGTGGGAGTTGTCACAGCTGCTCTTTGCTGATGACACTGTGCTCTTGGGAGATTCTGAAGAGAAGTTGCAGAGATTGGTGGATGAATTTGGTAGGGTGTGCAAAAGAAGAAAATTAAAGGTGAATACAGGAAAGAGTAAGGTTATGAGGATAACAAAAAGATTAGGTGATGAAAGATTGAATATCAGATTGGAGGGAGAGAGTATGGAGGAGGTGAACGTATTCAGATATTTGGGAGTGGACGTGTCAGCGGATGGGTCTATGAAAGATGAGGTGAATCATAGAATTGATGAGGGAAAAAGAGTGAGTGGTGCACTTAGGAGTCTGTGGAGACAAAGAACTTTGTCCTTGGAGGCAAAGAGGGGAATGTATGAGAGTATAGTTTTACCAACGCTCTTATATGGGTGTGAAGCGTGGGTGATGAATGTTGCAGCGAGGAGAAGGCTGGAGGCAGTGGAGATGTCATGTCTGAGGGCAATGTGTGGTGTGAATATAATGCAGAGAATTCGTAGTTTGGAAGTTAGGAGGAGGTGCGGGATTACCAAAACTGTTGTCCAGAGGGCTGAGGAAGGGTTGTTGAGGTGGTTCGGACATGTAGAGAGAATGGAGCGAAACAGAATGACTTCAAGAGTGTATCAGTCTGTAGTGGAAGGAAGGCGGGGTAGGGGTCGGCCTAGGAAGGGTTGGAGGGAGGGGGTAAAGGAGGTTTTGTGTGCGAGGGGCTTGGACTTCCAGCAGGCATGCGTGAGCGTGTTTGATAGGAGTGAATGGAGACAAATGGTTTTTAATACTTGACGTGCTGTTGGAGTGTGAGCAAAGTAACATTTATGAAGGGATTCAGGGAAACCGGCAGGCCGGACTTGAGTCCTGGAGATGGGAAGTACAGTGCCTGCACTCTGAAGGAGGGGTGTTAATGTTGCAGTTTAAAAACTGTAGTGTAAAGCACCCTTCTGGCAAGACAGTGATGGAGTGAATGATGGTGAAAGTTTTTCTTTTTCGGGCCACCCTGCCTTGGTGGGAATCGGCCGGTGTGATAAAAAAAAAATCTTCGATCACAATCTTTGTTTCTCATAACTATTCTCTGTATTCCTCTATTTTCTTTTCACCTTCAATTCATCGCAATGCAACTATTTCAGACTCCCAAGAGGCAACAGTTCATGCAAGACTGTGCTCACTTTGTGTGTTTCTGCTTTTAACTCACGCTCTTACAAGACTCATATCACACCCATCTATATATATTGAAGCAACCATAGTGACATCACATCTATCTACTACTTTACTGGAAAAATTCCTCTACTCTGCAACTCTACACTCCTATCTGTAAAACTCTCTCATAGTTTAGCCTACACCTACACCTACTGCATCATACATTGCCCTATCCACTGTCATCGCCTTTTCAAATCATAAATGCACAAGACCTCTTTACTATTCTAAATACTGTTCACTATATGTTTCACTGTAAACACTGGTCACACCCCTACCTTCCTAAAGCCTCCTTGTCATCGCATCTATCTCGTCTTACTCAATTCTTACATTTCAACTAAATTCCTCAAAATATTCCTTCCATCTTCCCAATACCTCTAACTCTCCATTTAATAACTCTCCTCTCCTATTTTTAACTGACAAATCCATTTGTTCTCTAGGCTTTCTTAACTTGTTAATCTCACTCCAAAACTTTTTCTTATTTTCAACAAAATTTGTTGATAACATCTCACCCACTCTCTCATTTGCTCTCTTTTTACATTGCTTCACCACTCTCTTAACTTCTCTCTTTTTCTCCATATACTCTTCCCTCCTTGCATCACTTCTACTTTGTAAAAACTTCTCATATGCTAACTTTTTCTCCCTTACTACTCTCTTTACATCATCATTCCACCAATCGCTCCTCTTCCCTCCTGCACCCACTTTCCTGTAACCACAAACTTCTGCTGAACACTCTAACACTACATTTTTAAACCTACCCCATACCTCTTCGACCCCATTGCCTATGCTCTCATTAGCCCATCTATCCTCCAATAGCTGTTTATATCTTACCCTAACTGCCTCCTCTTTTAGTTTATAAACCTTCACCTCTCTCTTCCCTGATGCTTCTATTCTCCTTGTATCCCATCTACCTTTTACTCTCAGTGTAGCTACAACTAGAAAGTGATCTGATATATCTGTGGCCCCTCTATAAACATGTACATCCTGAAGTCTACTCAACAGTCTTTTATCTACCAATACATAATCCAACAAACTACTGTCATTTCGCCCTACATCATATCGTGTATACTTATTTATCCTCTTTTTCTTAAAATATGTATTACCTATAACTAAACCCCTTTCTATACAAAGTTCAATCAAAGGGCTCCCATTATCATTTACACCTGGCACCCCAAACTTACCTACCACACCCTCTCTAAAAGTTTCTCCTACTTTAGCATTCAAGTCCCCTACCACAATTACTCTCTCACTTGGTTCAAAGGCTCCTATACATTCACTTAACATCTCCCAAAATCTCTCTCTCTCCTCTGCATTCCTCTCTTCTCCAGGTGCATACACGCTTATTATGACCCACCTCTCGCATCCAACCTTTACTTTAATCCACATAATTCTTCAATTTACACATTCATATTCTCTTTTCTCCTTCCATAACTGATCATTTAACATTACTGCTACCCCTTCCTTTGCTCTAACTCTCTCAGATACTCCAGATTTAATCCCATTTATTTCCCCCCACTGAAACTCTCCTACCCCCTTCAGCTTTGTTTCACTTAGGGCCAGGACATCCAACTTCTTTTCATTCATAACATCAGCAATCATCTGTTTCTTGTCATCCGCACTACATCCACGCACATTTAAGCAACCCAGTTTTATAAAGTTTTTCTTCTTCTCTTTTTTAGTAATTGTATACAGGAGAAGGGGTTACTAGCCCATTGCTCCCGGCATTTTAGTCGCCTCATACGACACGCATGGCTTACGGAGGAAAGATTCTTTTCCACTTCCCCATGGACAATAGAAGAAATAAAAAAGAACAAGAGCTATTTAGAAAAAGGAGAAAAACCTAGATGTATGTATATATATATATGCATGTGCGTGTCTGTGAAGTGTGACCAAAGTGTAAGTAGGAGTAGCAAGATATCCCTGTTATCTTAACGTGTTTATGAGACAGAAAAAGAAACCAGCAATCCTACCATCATGCAAAACAGTTACAGGTTTTTGTTTCACAGTCATCTGGCAGGACGGTAGTACTTCCCTGGGTGGTTGCTGTCTACCAACCTACTACCTATATATAGCATTTACATATTACTTCCATTTTAATTAAAAATAAGATGATTTTATTAGGCTCATTAACTCAAGAGGGTTAGCAACTTAATCAAGACTGCAAAACAAAGGACCTTACTGACTTTTTTCTTGAGAGCTTATCACATGAACTGCACTACAATTTTCATCACAATTTATCCAAGACTGCAGACAAGGGAGCTCAAAAAATCCTATCCACTCCTAAAGATGACAACACAAATACAAGTTTCCAATAGGCAACACAGATGATCAACATGTTACTGAATTAACATGGTACTAATGTAGCAAGGGTCCCCCCCCCCACACACACACGCACAAAAACATTCATAACTTTGATTTTGATTTGATTACCAGACCCAGACAATCAGCAGCAATGCTGGTGTTTCTGCCATTCTATGTAGACTATAATGAACAATACACAGAAAAAATAGGTTGGAGCTTAGACATCAGAATTTAGGGATAATAGTATGCTTATGGCCATGCGTGTTGTAGGAGGAGACTAAAATGCCAGGAGCAAAGGGGCTCATAACCCCTTCTGTATTTTTTTTTTTCCCTCCAACAAGCCGGCCGTCTCCCACCGAGGCAGGGTGACCCAAAAAAGAAAGAAAATCCCCAAAAAGAAAATACTTTCATCATCAATCAACACTTCCACCTCACTCACACAATCACCGTTTTTGCAGAGGTGCTCAGAATACAACAGTTTAGAAGCATATACGTATAAAGATACACAACATATCCCTCCAAACTGCCAATATCCCGAAACCCCTCCTTTAGAGTGCAGGCATTGTACTTCCCATTTCCAGGACTCAAGTCTGGCTATACAAAAATAACCGGTTTCCCTGAATCCCTTCACTAAATATTACCCTGCTCACACTCCAACAGATAGGTGGTCCCAAATACCATTCGTCTCCACTCACTCCTATTGAACACACTCATGCATGCCTGCTGGAAGTGAAAGCCCCTTGCCCACAAAACCTCCCTTGCCCCTTCCTTCAAACCTTTTCGAGGACGACCCCTACCCCGCCTTCCTTCTCGAACAGATTTAAATGCTCTCCATGTCATTCTACTTTGATCCATTCTCTCTAAATGACCAAACCACCTCAACAACCCCTCTTCAGCCCTCTGACTAATACTTTTATTAACTCCACACCTTCTCCTAATTTCCACACTCCGAATTTTCTGCATAATATTTACACCGCACACTGCCCTTAGACAGGGCATCTCCACTGCCTCCAACCGCCTCCTCGCTGCTGCATTCACAACCCAAGCTTCACACCCATGTGTGTTTGTACTACTATATTTTCATACATTCCCTTCTTTGCCTCCACAGATAATGTTTTTTGACTCCACATATACCTCAACACACCACTCACCTTTTGCTCCCTCATCAATTCTATGATTAACCTCATCCTTCATAAATCCATCCGCTGACACGTCAACTCCCAAGTATCTGAAAACATTCACTTTTTCCATACTCCTTCTCCCCAATTTGATATCCAATTTTTCTTTATCTAAATTATTTGATACCCTCATCACCTTACTCTTTTCTATGTTCACTTTCAACTTTCTACCTTTACACACACTCCCAAACTCATCCACTAACCTTTGCAATTTTTCTTTAGAATCTCCCATAAGCACAGTATCATCAGCAAAAACTGTGTCAATTCCCATTTTGTATTTGATTCCCCATAATTTAATCCTACCCCTCTCCCGAACACTCTAGCATTTACTTCTTTTACAACCCCATCTATAAATAAAACAACCATGGTGACATTACACATCCCTGTCTAAGACCTACTTTTACCGGGAAGTAGTCTCCCCCTCTTCTACACACCCTAACCTGAGCCTCACTATCCTCATAAAAACTCTTTACAGCATTTAGTAACTTACCACCTATTCCATATACTTGCAACATCTGCCACATTGCTCCCCTATCCACTATCATATGCCTTTTCTAAATCCATAAATGCAATAAAAACTTCCCTACCTTTACCTAAATACTGTTCACATATATGCTTTAATGTAAACACGATCTACACATCCCCTATCCACTCTGAAACCTCCTTGCTCATCCGCAATCCTACATTCTGTCTTACCTCTAATTCTTTCAATTATGACCCTACCGTACACTTTTCCTGGTATACTCAGTAAACTTATTCCTCTATAATTTTTACAATCTCTTTTGTCCCCCTTCCCTTTATATAAAGGGACTATACATGCTCTCCACCAATCCCTAGGTACCTTCCCCTCTTTCATACATTTATTAAACAAAAGTACCAACCACTCCAACACTATACCCCCCTGATTTTAACATTTCTGTCATGATCCCATCAGTTCCAGCTGCTTTACCCCCTTTCATTCTACGTAATGCCTCACGTACCTCCCCCACACTTACATTCTGCTCTTCTTCTTCTTCTCCTGTATATATTACTAAATGTAAAAGGAGAAACTTTCGTTTTTTCCTTTTGGGCCACCCCGCTTCGGTGGGACATGGCCGGTGTGTTGAAAGAAAGTATGCTTATGGGACTCGTAGCACAAACATTGTGCATCAAGATGAATATGTACTTTATGGTGAGGAAAGACATCAAACTTATTACTGAAGATGGGAACAGATCCCAAGGACAGTGCCTGGAAATCTGTGATTATGGACATAAAAGACAAAACTGAACAGAACAAGGGTGCCTTCAGACTATCAAAAAACCTTACAACACATTGACAACACACTTGCCTAGCACACTGAGAATCTGTGGTTCAGTCCCCAGCATGGGTGGAAACACTGGGCACATTTCCTTACAACTGCTGTCTTTTATGAACAGGGCCCGGGACCTCCCTGCTATAGTGCTCCTCATAACAAACATACACCAAAAGAACAGGTTCATCTTGTCTAGAGGATATCAATCACTGGGACCACTTATTGAGGCTGGTTTTATTACATTAATAATCACAATGTTTCCATTATTTCTTAAATAAAAAGGAAGACTACTCATACCGTAATAATCATGAGTAGAGATAATTATCTTTTTATATTAAAATGTTATCCAGATAGATAACTTACTAAATACATGTAGTATTCACAAAAGGAAACAGTCATGTAGATTTTCTAGACTCAATCACATTGAGTCAAAAGAGGTATATACACAGGTGTTTATAATATTAATACAAGTAATCGAATTCTTCCTCAGAGGGCTTTTCACAATATATCCCTTCTCACAGAGTTTACAAACACCTTATCACTTAGACCCATTCACTGTTACTCATAACTTCTAGGAGCTTCCCAACCGCCAAGTAATGCCCGACCATAGGGCTTCCAAATTTCCGGGGTACTCTTTGGAATTATAGCGAAGCTTAAAGCCAGGCTCTCCACCAGATCCTTCCTCAACTAGAGGGAGGCGTGAACTGAACAAGGTTAGGCTTTACCACCAGACTTCAACTTGGACTGAGTGGAGGTTGAGTAGCTCAAATTGTCCCCTGGTGCTTAACCTTGCTGCAACAGCAGTTTAGAACAATGAAACAAAGCTAAACAATTTATGGCCAAATAATATTATAAAGCAGAGTACAGTGGACCCCCGGATAACGATCAGCTCCCAACTCGACCAATTATGCAAGTTTATTTTTGTAAGTGCTTTTGTAGGTGTATTTCTAGGGGTCTGAAATGGACTAATCTAATTCACAATATTTCTTATGGGAACAAATTCGGTCTATAACGGCACTCAAACAGACTTCTGGATTGAAATAATATCGTTATGCGGGGGTCCACTGTATATTCATTGTAGCTATTAATGAAGATACTCCTTAATATAATATTAAGTGAAAAAGCCAAATCAACATATGTAAATACATAGTCCCAGTGTGTGGTTATATAAAACAAGACGTGTAACACTGTCTCTGTTCAGTCTAGTTTTGTGGGTTGTATCTTGGGAACAAGATTAAAGAACCTCAATGGAAATAAGACAGTCCCCAATGGCAATGACTTCCTTGGGTTATCCTGGGTGGCTAACTCTCTGGGTTAAAAAACCTAACAACTATCTTACATGGAAAACATCCAGCCCATAATCTAACAAAAATTCAAACCTAAGTAATGGACCAGAAGAACAACTGTATTGCTCTGTTAATGAAAACCGACCTACCAAGAGACCAATGTGTATAGTGGTAATAAGATTAACAAACTGGCTGAATCCCACCGAGGCAGAGTAACCTAAAGAGGAAAACTAAAGTTTTTGTTTTTAAATTTGGTAATTTATACCGAAGAAGGGGCTACTAGCCCCTTACTCCCGGCATTTTAGTTGCCTCTTATGACACGCATGGCTTATGGAGGAAGAATTCTTTTCCACTTCCCCATGGAGATAAGAGGAAATCAAGAAGAACAAGAACTATTAAGAAAATAGAACACCCAGATGGGTGTGTAAACACACATGCAGGTACATGCATGTGTAGTGTGACCTAAGTGTAAGTAGAAGTAGCAAGATATACCTGTTATCCTGTGTGTTTATATAAAAAAAAAAAGGAACACCAGCAATCCTACCATCATGTAAAACAATTACAGGTTTCAGTTTCACATTCACTTGGCAGGACGATTGTACCTCCCTGGGCTGTTGCTGCCTATCAACCCTACTACCTAGGGGTAATAAGACTGTCTCCACATATTGCACTGGGTAGATGATTAGCCAGGTTATTAAAAAATGAAATGACTACTATAACATGCCAAGTTGTGTCTGGCATATCCATTGTGATTTCTGTAATTCATATCTCTTGTCTGCACCACTGCTCACAGGATGAGCATAGGGTGCATAATAAACTAGCCACTCATATGGCACAAAGTATTCAGCACCAGTCACAAATCCGACTGGTGTATTGAGAGGTAAAGTACTGAAGTCATTTTGATTGATTCAGGAGGGACATTCTTAGGCACTGTTGGTTTGCCTTACATCAATTGGCAAACTAACATTTTTATTCAAACTATAATTCCAATGTGTAAGACAACTCCAGACCTGCTGAGGATACTCAAGCGTAGAGATAAAATTTACCCACACAATGAGCTGACCCCCCCTTATGACTTTTTTAAATTCAGTGCACAAGTGAAAGTAAAATAATGTTAAAAAAATTACTTCTTCCTTACTCTGAGTGCCCCAACATGGATCTGAGAGGCGATGTTTGTGTACATGAAGACCCAGAAAGAAAGGCAGAGGTCTGAGCTGGTGGTGATGACAGGGGACACCAGGGCTGCTCTGTCTCGGGCATGGGTTTTATAGCAGTTGAGGTTGAACTTCATATACATGTCTGTGATCTCATACACACTTCTGCAAAACAGTATGACAGAATTACATGAAATGCAGCAACATAAGCACAAATGAAAATGGTTAATAGCCCAGTCATTTTAGTAAGAAAAATGAGTACCTAGAACCAATTGCAGTACAATTTATTTTTGCTGTGTTATATGTACTTATGAATACTTGAGGAGCATTATATACAACATAAGTAAAATGAAATTTAACTATTGGTACACTGCATACATATTTATTCCTTTTGTTTTTCTAAAAACAAAAATAATAATAAAATAAGTTGAAATGAATGTTAGTGTCAATGCACTGGTGCAGTCACAATTTAATTATCTTTCATATTCGATAAAATATTAGCCCAAAAACAAAACCAATATCTGAATAATAATAAGAATAATAATCTTTATTTCTTTAAGTACAGTAGGACCCCCATTTCCGCAGGGTATACATTCCAAGGACCTGCCGTGGATACTGAAATCGCAGATATTAGCAAACAGTATACAGGTTCTATACATACCTATTATAAAGTTTAATTGATAAATTATGCACAAAAAGTAGAGAATTATCACTTTTTCACTTCATGGCTTCTCTTAGGCTTTGAAGAACTGCCAGCTTTCTACTTTTGTGCTTTGGGGCCATTATTATGCAAAATGAAGAGGTATTTTTGAGCCACAGCAAACCGTGGATAATTGAAACTGTGGATACCAAATCAGTGGATACAGGGGTTCTACTGTACATGTACAACATATACAGGCCTAGCTGACATCAATCACTGTATATAGAAAGCCCCTTGTTATGCAGAGCATTTCGGGCAAATTGGGATGCGAACCACACCAGTCAACACCCAGGTACCTATTTTACTGCTAGGTGAAAAGGGACAGCAGGTGGCTTAAGGAAACCTGTCCTAATGTTTCCACCCATACTGTGGATTGAACCACAGACCTCAATGTGCGAGTCGAGTGCACTAGCAATCTAATTACAGGACACAATGTGCTGTGCACCATGCATGGGATGTGCACTAGATAAATTGAATTCCAAGCATAACCAGAATGGTGCCACATATTATGAATATTTGCTAATATGAACAGCATACAACAGCTGACAGTTTGTTATAGAAAACGTTTGAAAAACAAACAATCCTTTTTACTGCACATAAGATATTTAACAGGTCATCCATGTTATCCATTCCAGGTAAGGATAAGTTTGTACAACTAGCTCCCTTGCACTCTGTTCATGCAAGTGAAGATTCCAGACCATGTTTTTTTTCCAGGTATCTTGTTTCATCTTGTAAAAAGTCTTATTAGTGTGTTTGAACACCATCAGTAGACCTGGAGCTGGAGGTAAATCTGTTGTTAGTAGTTCATGGTGACCACACACCAAAATTAATTTAAGAGCATACCCATCCACTGCTGAATTTGGAAATGAGAAAAACACAGTGCATAGGACAGAATTAAGACTACATTCATGTTGACTGAGTAAGACTCCCTGCAAGTGGCTGATATATGCTTGCCTCACTCACTCAGTATGGCCAGGTGGGTTGTATTTGTTGCCAGCTACTCTCGAGAGAAAGTTACAGTCATAGCTGCTGGTGATGCTGGGAACCTGCCAGCTGCATGTATCATCCAGGAAGGTACAGTCGCCCCACCCAGGACTTGAGCTTAGCGGTAAACCTGCCATAAATATGGAAAACTCTTAGTACATCATCTGAACATGCGTTCTCTGGGAATATACACAGCGGGAGGTGTGTTTATTTACCCTGAGAAATACTTTATTACCTAACTTTGTGGCTTTAATATCCCCAATGTATTGACTACTAATTAAGCCTATTACGAAATGCAGGGTATGCATGCGAGATGATGTAACTGCAGTGTAAGTTTACTTATTTTTACATTTTTTAGGGATTAAAATATCCTTGGTGTTAATGATTGGATAGAAAGGATATACCACATTCTTCACAGAGTTGATTATTTTTTTACATTAAACTAGCTACAAATTCTTTGTAATTAAATTAATGATATTTCAACAATTATGTATAGGGGTTTAAATGAAGCCTTATGATAGCCAGGAGGCCCATGAGTTAGTGGAGGGTTAAATGGGAGCAAAGAATGTATAAACATTACCCATTTGTATGTGTCTGCCAGGTCATGTTGCTAATTCCAATAAGCATTTTAGAACATTATAGTGCATGTAAATACAAAATATATTTATTACATAAAAAAATATAAGGTTATTAGCATATCTTACAACACACTTCTGAAATTTAAATTATATGTCCAAATGCAGCGACTGAAAGGAGACAAGGTCATAAAGTACTTTGGTAAAGAAAAGTTAATACAACCATACACACTAACACTTGAAAGCCTAAATTATAATATTAAAACAAAAATCATAAAAACAAGATGATTAAAAATAATAAATAATATCACCAGGTTCAACTAACCTGCAGCAGTTCATTAAAAATTAAACTGTTGTTGCTGTCTAAAGATGACCACTCAAATGTACTCAAGGACCCTAGGTACTCCGGTAATTATAAAATCAATGACTTAGGTGAAAAGGTTGAAGCCAAGCAGTTAAAAACTCATTTCACAATCAGCTGCATGCTATAATTCCCAAAGAGGGGTAGGAGCACCTTACATAATTACAATGCTTGTTGTAAGAGAAAGGTCTAAAGCTCACATTCTGATGGCCCTTGTATAACTATGTTCATCTGTAAGGCCCATTACTTCCCAAGGACACTGTGCATGTGACCTATGAAGACACGGATACAGATGTCCGATACAAAGAAAGATCTCTGTTAGCATTTCCGCCAGACAGCCACCAGATACAAAAAAAAATTAAAGCCCCTATAGGTGTCACAAACTCAGCTTAGCACTGACAATAGTGAGAAAACGAGAAAAATAGAATAATTACCCTTTTCTTAAATCCCAATACAAATAAAATTAAGAATGGGGAAAAAATATCCACCAGGTATGCTAAATAAAAGAAGAGGTTGCTGGGTCAGGCACAGCCACTCAAACCTGGCCACTACAACTCGAAGACACTTTACTTGGACAAGCTCCCCGTGAGAAGGAAATAGTGTCAAGGCCCACATCTCCTGCTCCAGGAACACCCACTGAAGCTTCGAAGATTATCTGAAACTCCTCAGTAGATGCTACAGTTTGCTGGCAGGGGTACCATCTGTGAAATATAGGGTACATATTACAGTCATCTTCATATGCATACATAAACATTTGATATATGTATTTTGAGCCAGCAAAATTAATGATCGTATATACTGGCCTTGATCCAAACTTTTTTCTGAATAAGAAATTGAATACTGCCATCTAGGAAGAATCAACCTTGTGATGCTTCAATACATCAGTGAATAAAATATAGCATGTTACTAAACAGTAAACAGATTCAGATTATAAAATTTTAAGGTAGATGACAATAATACTAATAGCCAACTAATTAAGACTATGCTATTCTTTGTTAAAAATACATTTTGCATGTTCAAAAAATTCTAAGCTATGTGGAAGCATGACATAGGCTTCATTCAGTGTGAATTAAGGATGATTGTTCTAGAGTTCTCTTAACTTACGTGTCAGTACCCCAACTGGCTCCCTTCCAAAGTCTCCATAATTCTTTGCTCTCCACTGGACTGTTGAGGGGCATTTGCAGGACTCTAGCAAACAATAAAGAAAGGTTACAGGATGATGAACTGTGCAAGAAATACTATCATAGCCCATCACTGCATTGTTTCACCACCATTATGGATGCCAGTCTATTAGGATGAATCTACAAGTCATATACAAGTCTGAAAATGGCCTATTTTTACCAAGGGAAAGAAGAAAATTCAACTTTTGTGACTTGAGACTGTATGTACAATGCTGTTATGTACATATTCACTCGAACACTTCTACCTATTTGGAAATTACCAATATAAAATAATAAGTAGATAAAGTAAAGCTTATGAGAAGTGATTCAGAAGTTACTTATTTGTTTACAAGAATGGTGTAGACTACATCCAGCACTAAACTCTTTGGGAGACAATTTTTTTATTCTAATGATGAAAATAAAGATGTGGTAGCATCTTGTTAGTCAGGAGAGATTGGACAATTTCTACTGCAGTGGGTTTTAGGTATTGCAGTGGAGTTTCTTGGTAATATGATCGAGAGATGCCGCTAGCTTACTATCTCACCCTGTTAAAAACCAAATGTATTTTGGTTGCTGCACGATCCGAGAAAGATATTTCCCCATATCTCATAAGTCCAGCCCCGTCCACCTCAATACGTACAAAAGGAATCACATAGCCAGTCAAAGTTTACATGCAGCAAAGTATAAAAATACATATACTGCGTGTATGTTTGTACATATATACTCCTGTGCATATGCACCAGAATCTCAAACTTTAATACCTTAGTATCAATTCAATATGCAGAATATCAAGATAATACCTGACACTGCCCATGCCACCACCATGCATGTTGATCCAGAAGTGAAGACACAGAGGCTCCGTGGTGGGCTCCAAGGTTGCAGACACCAGCCACGCCACATCCCCAGGCTGCCGTGGGTAACTGCTGTCCACGTATGCATACCCACCTGCAAGATGCAAGTAATGTTCTTATATAATACAGTCATATAGACTGAAGGCTACCTGTAGGAGAGAGGGAAGCAGAAGCATTGTGATACAGAAAGAAAAAAGTCACACTGGGAAGCCGCTTCCTGGTGTGACTTGCATTCGCACATGCAATGGGGCGACTTTGTGCAAGAAATTCAAATCTAACTGAATCTTTTCTAATTCTTGTTGAAAAAGTCAAGCACTCATGTCCTGTCAATCCCTGAATACTGACCGTCCTTAATTGATGATGCTGCTCCCATGTTGATATTAGCTAGGGAAAGTTCTCTCCGACCCTTGGGGTTAATGCAGAATGAAGCTCTCAGAATTATTCTTGGGTGTCCCAGATCTACAAAGGTTCTTAATATGAGGAAGGAGCTCGGTATTTCTAGTATCAGTGATAGGATTGTTGAGATTAACACTGTACTAGGTATTAGAATGTTGAGAAATGAACCAGACTGTCACAATGAATCTTACCAAGTGTCTAGAGGTAAATACACATAGATCTAAATGGATTGTGAAAACGTGCAATTGCATTAAGTTTTATAACCTGCATGAACTGTATCACTGTAGGCAACAAGAACATTTCACCCCTCCATGGAAGATGTGCTCATTTAATATCACAGACCTGCAAGTCCCTCGCAAGAAGCTCATTGCTAGTAATCCCTTCCTTAAATCACTTGTTAAAGCAGCTGCTCAAGAAGAAATTTCTCGCCTAGCTAGTAGTAATAAGTTATCACAAGTTATATACACTGATGGATCTAAACAGGAGTCTTCTGGCAGGGCTGCATCTGCTCTTGTTGCCACCTCCCTAGTTAAGAACCATAATAAATTTGTTGAGTTAGTTAGGCATAAGAATTAACAACTTGGCATCTATACTGCAAACTGAATTGTTTGCAATCCAACGGGCTGTGGCTCGTACGTTGGTTTGCGTGCATTATTATTATTATTATTATAATCAAGGGGGAAGCGCTAAACCCGGAGGATTATACAGCGCCTGGGGGGGGGATGTGGAAGGCATTCAGGCTTAATTCGGGGAACTGGAGCACAGATCCAATTCCCTAAATCAAGAGCCCCTCACCAACATCAAGGAACCTTCCTTGAGGGGGGTTTGCGTGCAGCCAGCAGCAACAGCCTGGTTGATCAGGCTCTGATCCACCAGGAGGCCTGGTCACAGACCGGGCCGCGGGGGCGTTGACCCCAGGAACTCTCTCCAGGTAAACTCCAGGTAAAGCTAACCTATGACACTGAGCTTGACTATCATCATTACTGATTCTATGTCATCACTGAATGCTCTTAACTTGTATAATGACTCCTACATTCTCATTGGAGAAGCCAGGTATAGATAATAAAAAATCAGGGACAAAGGAATTAATGTACAGTTGCTATGGATCCCATCACACATTGGATTACTCCTTCATGATAAAGTTGATATGTTAGCCAAGAAGAGTATCCAGAAGGAGAATGTAGAATATAACTTTGGTATATCTGTCTAGCATTAGGAATAATATTAAGAGAGAAGAAAATAATGAAAATGATTGTTATAGGAATGCAGTTAGAAGCCTGAGCAGATCAATAACCCACTATGATAACATGAACATAGATAAGTATGTTTATGGAGCAACTTGCAGTGTGAACAGACTGACTGATGTTGTAGTGGCCAGGCTTAGGCTTGGTTACAAGTACGTCTGGCAGTTTGGGAGACACACAGATGATGATCAAACTAAATGCAAATTATGTGATCAGGCATATGGTGACTGTCTTGAACACTATGTGCTTAACTGTCCGCTTACTGAGGAATACAGAGATAGACAGTATTATAACCTATGTGACATGTCAAGATATTTTATTAATGAAAATAAGATACCAGATATACTAAGAAAACTTCCTAAATTTGTTTGTAACATATATATTCATGTTAACCCTTTGGGGCCTAGTTCCTGGGCCTTTTGTGTATCCATATGCTCTTGTGCTACCGTCCACAGGATGGATATGGGGGTGCACAATAAACTAGCCACTTCGGTGGCAAAATCTCAATCTCAATCCCTGAATAACTTGTTGCAAGTCTATTGGTCCCACAGGGCCAGGTACTTCCAAATGACATATTATACATGACCAAGTATTTTTTGTTTATAACCACAAATTACATTTCATATTCACAAAATAAGGCTGACAGTTTCCCAATGTTTTATATGCTTGCCTGGCTGAATGTGTACAAATCCCAGAGTTGATGCATGCAAATGTGTTTTCACACAGTTGTGAGGGTAACAATGTTAATGTACCGGTGGTGATGCGTGTGATGAGTGAGGAGGCCTGGTCTCGAGAGGGCCCTGTACCTCTCTTCTCACTGCTCCGCCCGATTTTCCAATCAAAGTCGTCGGTGGTCTCACTGTTGCTCCAAGAACACAAATCCAAGTCAAACATGCAGTCCTCTGAAACACGTAAACACTATACTTTGTCACTACTAGGGTTATGAATGCTATTACTTTTGAATCTAAGAATTTTTCCCCTTCCCCATGATAGTGAAATATAGTTATGAATCTTTTTTATAGAATTTCTTTTATATTAAAACTAACCTAGCAGCCTAACCAAATATTGCTAAAATTTACGTAATATAAAAAAACAATTAAGAATTTGCTAGCTGTACTGAATGGTTTACGAGAGACGGCGGAAGGGGGGTGTGGAATGAAATCTTCACAGACAACCAGAAATTTTAGTTTAATGAGCCTCTGAGCGGCTACATCCCATTAATCCATCACTGTGCAGGCACCATACTTTACACCATCCATTGCTTACACCTCGCACTGGCTGATGGTTATATTTTCATTTGCTGATTGTTGTCCTTCCTGGTGTTTCTATATGGCTTCAGATACATTCCTGAATCTTCCTGCTCCACTATTCCTTCACCATGTTGATGATACAGACAACTACATTATTATTATAATCAAGGGGGAAGCGCTAAACCCAGAGGATTATACAGCGCCTGGGGAGGGGGGGATGTGGAAGGCATTCAGGCTTCATTTGGGAAACTGGAGCACAGATCCAATTCCCTAAATCAAGAGCCCCTCACCAACATCAAGGAACCTTCCTTGAGGGGACAGAAAACTACAGAATTATAATAATAATAACAATAATAATAATAATAATAATAATAATAATAATAATATCTTTGACTACAAGTACATGTACATGATATATAGGCCTAGCTGACATCAATGACATACTCCAGTATAGAAAGCAGCTTGTCATGCTGAGCATTTCGGGCAAATTAGGTCAGTGTCCCAGGATGCGACCCACACCAGTTGACTAACATCCAGGTACCCATTTTACTAATGGGTAAACGTAGACAACCGGTGTAAAGAAACACCCAATGTTTCTATCCTGGCTGGGAATGGAACCCAGACCCTCGCCCTGCGAAGCGAGAGCTTTAGCCACCAGAGCCCCACCAGGAGCATAGACCCGTAATACCCAATGACATAATTTAGACCTGTAGCTCAAACACACGGTTCCATTCTCGGAGCGATTCTCACCTAGTAATAGGTACTTGTGTGTTTGTAGACTGTTGTAGGTGGCATCCTGAGAATGGAGGGTGTCCAGTAGTTCAATCGCTAGCGCACTCAGCTTACAGCCTCACACACTAAGGTCCGGGGTTCAAATCTCCGGTACGGCTGGAAAACATTAGGGACGTGTTTCTATAAGACACCTGTTGTCCCTGTCAATGTTCACCCATCAGTTCAAAATGGGTACCTGAGTGTTAGTCGACTGGTGTGGGTCGCATCCTGGGACAAAACTGACCTAATTTGCCCGAAATGCTCAGCATAAGCGGTTTTCTATACAGTATGTCACTGTCAGCTAGGCCTGTATATCATGTACTTGTAAATATATTATTATTAATTATTATTATTATTATAGAGGGGGCTATGCTTTTAAATAAACTGGGGTAGCATAATTACTGTCAAGCATGTGAAGTGAACCGTGACAAAATTTAAGCTCCTTTAATAACACCTCCGTTTCTCGTGAAAGAACATTAAACTAACGCTGGCAGGGTCCGTCAGTGAAGCTAAGGTCATCCATTGCCACGTAGCCGTGATATTTTGCGTAGTGTGTGTCAGGAAAGGCGGAGAACACCAAACTGTGCTCATGGAGTGTAGAGAAGGTGACTTGTGCTCCTTGCCATTCCCCGTGTGTAGTCTGCTTGGTTCTCCAGAGAGGCATGACCTGGTAGTCTAAGGGAACACTGCTATTCTTGAGAGCTTCATTGATGTTCTCGCTGTGGTAGGTTACCAACAGGACCTCCAGCCACTCTACACCAAGGCCGCCTATAGAATACTTCAGAAAACACTCAGTCTGTCCGTCACATTATATTTAACTGGTGATAAAATAAATTAGACTGTCCTTGATGAATAAGACGTGTAATGCCTGAGTATCTTCAATGAGAAGTTTCGCCTGTACAGCATCCTTTACAATCATCTGTATTGTATTAAACTGATAACGCCTGATGTGAGGGCGAAACGTCTTTCAATAAAGGTACCCAGGTACTGCACAAGCGTCTCATAAATAAACAAGGCGGTATTACACAATTTATCTCATGATAGGCTGCCCATTCCCAGAGGAAAATGTTAAGCTGTCCATTAAGATTTTTAAATCAAGATAACAACAATAAGGTAACTCAATTTACATTATTACATTCACAAAAAAAGCTTGAAACCCCCATGGGTCACCGAGTATTAAGGTGAATATCCTCACATCAAACTGGAGACACCTTCCTGATGGTCCTGTGGTGTTGGTGGGGGCAGTGATGAGCCAAGATCTTCTAGGCTGTTGTAGTGAGCGTAGCATGTCTGTGGTAGTGGTGAACACGTACCCTCCTACATCAACACCATGTAAACAACGTCAAAATTGAAATGTTCAAATCCCATTGTTTAAAATACTCAATTGTACTTCATACTGTAAATTGTTTACTGTAGCTTTTACCACTGAATCTGTTATAGCTTAGTTAATCTTATGTTAATTTTAAGTCTGCCCATAATGCTCTGCATACAAGGGGCTTTTGGCATGTACACCCAACTACTATAATTCCTTGTAGAACTATGTATCATGTCTTAATAAACTATCTATCTGTATTTTTATTTAGGTACAGGTACACATGTACAACTGTCATAATGTAAATTACCTTGGATAACCCCCCCAAAAAATCAGTGACTTCCATCGTCTATAGTATTCTAACTCTTAATTTTTTATATTAAAACTATTATTTTTAATAAATTTTACTTAAATAATTTTCATTATAATTACTTTTATAATAATTATATTCATGAGGAATCTCTAAACCGCCAGAGCTATTACATAATAAGTAATCTTACCTTTGGGGTTGTGCCTGGCATCAACAGGAGGTCCACCTAGCCAGGAGGTAGTGCTTCCAGTGCCAGTCTTCCAGGACTCCACGCAGAACAGGGAGGCATCCAGGAGCAGGTTACAGGTGGATACGCCCACTTCCGTCTCCTCGAAGGAACAGTCATTCATACTCTGCAGTAAAGAACAATCTGTTCGTCTGCCAGACCACCAGTAAAAACATGTTCAAAGAACTTTTAACATTAGATAACGTACCCCCCTCCACACAAAGATAACACTATAAAACAGGTAAATATTCATTTGATAATAGCGCCCAGTTGTTTGAAGGAGTGTAGTGTAAATACTATCTTTCTCCATAGAGCTGAAGAGGTATGAGTTAATAAGAGGCAACACCGAAGTAAATAGCAGAACTCAAAGAATATTGAAACGTGCTGAGGACACCCTGTTAGGGAGGGGGAAATTACCCCTCTCCTTCTTCCCTCTCCCCCTGGACTAGATCAAACACTCGCATAGAATTGGGTAGCAGCACACTGCTGATTTATCCAATTTTGCTAAATAAAAGTTCAGATTCTACTTACCTGTGGCCAGATTTGAGTTTCTTAACTCTCCAAGTCCAGACCGAGGCCATACTGTCTGGTAAACCAGGTTGTTGCTAGCAGCCAGTATATAGAGCTATGACAACTTGCTTATTTTTGCACTTTCTGTTACGATAAGCCTCAGTTCCTTTGGAAAACCTCTACCTTTGTTCTGACAAAATTACTTTTACCGGATGGTACAATGTTACCTGAGCGATGTTTTCAGTGGTCAACGCCAGTGAGGCCCGGTCTCAGGCCATCCCTCCTGGTAGATCCATGCTTGATCAACCAGGCTGTTACTGCTGGTCACACGCAGTCCTACGTGTGAACCATAGCCTGGCTGATCAGGAACCGACTTGAACTAATCAAATTTCCTTTTGAAGACAGCTAGAAGATTGCTAGTATCTTCCTCATGTATCACGGGAGGTTGTTTAATAGTCTTGCGACCCCTTACCCTTAAGTTGTCTCTACGTACTCATGATATCCCTACTTTTCATGGGGAGCACTTTTTGCTTTGGGTCTGACGTCTCTAGGAGTTTCCAGGTGTAAATTATGATGCATTTTTTTTTTTGGTCTACATTTCAAAGGACTTCAAACATTCCTAGTTACTAAGGTGTTTAACTGATGTCATACGTGTACTGAAGGTTCTATACATTCTCTGAATCTGAAAGTTTTGCTGACTTTACAGGGGCTGTGTACAGCAATACTGCAGCCTAGAGAGAACAAGTAACAAAAGGATCATTAGCTGGTATCACTTGTTTGGAGGTTCTAGTTATCCATCAGTTATTTTTCTCGCTGTTATTTTTTCGCTCTACCAAGTGGTTAAAATTAGGTGTACTCCGTTCTAGCTTTTATTTCTCAAAGTTTTTCATAACGGAGTAACTGAAATTTGTCATCATTGAACTTTATATTTGCTTATATTCATTTGGAGATTTGCAGTGTACTCCACGGATGTCAAATGCAAATTCTAGTATCGTCTGCAAAGGATGATGCGGGATGGTGGTATGATTTATATCACTGTCTATGTTGGATATTAAGATAAGAATAAAAATGGGAGGGGAAGTGCTGTGCCTTGGGGAACAGATTTTCACTGACAGCATCTGACTTACAACTATGCTTACTGTTACTCCATGCATTCTGTTTCTAGCTAAAAATTCATCTGCCCACTTTTCTAGTTATACATTTTGCCCGCATTTTGTGCGCTGTTACACAATGGTCGCACTTGTGAAAGACTTTTGCAAAGTCTGTGTATTTTGTTTGACTTCCAGTGCATCCAAAGGTATGCGGGGTGGTTCAGTAATTAAGAGGCACTACCCATGCTGTCTTGGGTTGAGCAATGGTTGTAAATCCATGTAGCAGAAAAGCTATTGCTTTTTCTACCATCTTTGTGGTGCGAGGCTATATCAGTTATTTTTAATGACTGGGATGACCCCCGTGTCTAGACTCCCTCTCCATAGAATATTTAGCTCTTGATTAACATGGAGTTCCAGGAGAATGGGCCTGTGGCAGAGTGCATGGGCGGCATGTTGTCAAGGCTGAAAGTCTTGGAACACTGTTGTCTCCTAGGAGTCAAAGTTTTACACTCACTGTCTTCAATAAGAATTTATTAATTACTGTCATTACCTTCATACTTTTACTCTATCAACTACACAGTAACATACAAACTTCAGCCCCCTACACTACCAACCCAACACCTCTTCTGTTCAATATAAGCCCTATAATCTCACCCCTCAATACCAACCTTAACCCAAAACATATCAACAGCAGCAGTATTTCACCAAAGGCAAGAGATTCCTGTGAATTATATATGTGACTGATTGTGCTTTACCTGCGAGAAGACTGAAGTAGACCATATCATGGTGGTCAGCAAGACCACTAACAGCATCCTGGGTCCAGTCGTCATTCTAGGGTCCATCATTCTAGGGCTTATTATTTTAGAGCTTGTCTCTAGAGCTTGTCATCGGTACCCTGAGGCCACTGGTATTTTGTACACTTGAGAAGAATCTGAGTCACTTAGCCAGAAAAATCACTTTTTTTTTACAATTTTTTTTCCTCTCTCTCTTTGCTTATTAAATGCAATACACCATTTAATTATCACAATCTCTTTCCTCTGCTCACTTTCTATTGGCAGAGTGTGAGACAAGGAACGACTATCGTGAGGTTCCAGACACTTGTGCTGAACAGCTGTTGCTGCTGCTGTTACTGACATGACCTGGTTACTCTGACAAGCGGCCGCCCTTCATACCGGACATACTTCACTTCCGGTCTTTCAATATGATAAAACTGTTTTGTCACATTAATTAGGGTGGTTTTTAAAGCGCTCATTACGACACCGTTGCACGTGCATGACAATGAATCATTTTGTAATGTTATGCGCATATAGTGCATGCGTTCTGCATCACAGTGCCAGTGATCAAGGCAGAGAATGAATATCAATCGTTTTATGTAAAAAAATATTCACAGTCGATCCATACAGATCACTCGACCCTTCAAGGGATGCCAGGGAAGGGTTCATGATCCAGAGGATCAGAGCTGTACTACTCCTTTTCCTTCAATCAAATATGATTGCCTCCCATTCGCCGCATTATCCCTACGGGTTTAGCGCTTCCCCATGACCATAATGGATATCGATCGAATAATTTTGGGGTAAATTATGTACTCGGTTTTTTCTTCGAAGAGGGGGGGGGTGATCTTGAGGCTCGTGAAGGGTTCTTGATCCAATTAATAGGAGATACCCCTCTGATGAGGACACTAGACATCTGTCTACAGGATGACCTGGAGAAGTTGTCACAGAAGTGACAGATGCGTAAAAATATAAGGTTCTAATTCTAGACAAAGAAAATAACTGTTACTTATAAGCTAAATAAGAGAGAGTTCAAAGTAAATGAAGTGTGCAAGTGGAAAACAGGAATAAAGGGGATACAAAGTTATGAAAGTATTTAACCAAGACGAGACTCGTAACAGTGGTTACAAGTTGGACTAATTTAAGTTTGGAAAGGTCTAGAGAAGTGTTGTACTGCATTAGCTATAGTTTTTTCTTTATGAAATTAACCAGCGACCCTGAATGTTTCCCTAGGTACAGTACACCAACGTGACGAACTTGAAGGTCAGCAGATGAGGTTACATTATAACTGAAAATAGACTGAGAAATTATGTGGGTAAATTTTGCAGTCAATGTCCTGAATTAACATTTCACTACCATAATTTTAAAGAAACTTTGGTACATCAAACAGTTTACACTTACTGATGATAATGATGTAGCTCAGAGTCAAGTGGGACTTTAAGGTCACCAGGTCACCTTCGTGCAGAGGCGTCGCTAGAGTTGGTGTCACCCGGTGTGGAATCTCTGGTGTCACCCGGGGCAGCATCTTTGGTGTCACCCCCATGAAATTCAAGGGCGGGGGGATGGGGGAGTAAACTCCAGTTACGTCACTACTGCATGACCAGTGACAAATGTTTATCAATAAGAACGTTTAAGGGCCATAAACTGAACAGGAGAATGCTTCTCAACTTTATTAATGATAAAATAAATAATCGTAGTAATATTGAGGAAACAAACTCAAATACCACTTTGAGTACAGCCAACACATCCTACATTTATTCATCTCCTTTGTATGGACTGATGAAGCCACTGTGTGGCGAAACGTTTCCTCAATAAAGATACCCAAGAGTTGCACATGTGTCTAATTCAACAACATGTCGGTTCTCTGAACCATTCATCTACAGTGTAAAAAAAAACTTGAAAAAAAAAAAGAAAAACATTGCAATATCAGAGAAACACTAGTTCCGATTTGACCTTAAGTACAGGTAACATCTCAGTGAATCTGATCTTACATTTCCTTGCTTTCAATTATGCAAAATCATCTATCACATCAAAATCAATAATTTTCCCTATATAGGCTTATTTGTATTTTGTTAATATATAATAAAGCTATATAGAAACGAAGGATTCTTCTCTTAAGTTGGTGCAGCACTCTTTTGGGCATTAGTGTCACCTTCACAGGCTCTATGGTGTCACCCGGGGCGCCCCTCCCCCGCCACACTCTTACGACGCCTCTGCCTTCGTGCCCACCTTCTCAGGTCATCACATCTCACACGTCTCCACCTTAAATTATTACAACATATAGTTCTTAAAATTATTTGAAAAAATTATGTTGTAACAATGACAAATTATATGTGGACTGTATATATTTCGTAATATCAGTAATATCAGCGGCGTAATTTACTTGGGTAATTTTATATAAATGCAAATAAATTACACGATTAAAAATATAAAGGACATTAAAGATTACTCACCAAATTAATATTTTGGTGTTATATCCTAACGCTTCCCTTTCGGTAGGCAATTCATATTGGCCAATATAAATTAATATACTTGTAGTGAGAATTAATACACTGGGAGGCGGCCATGACATGTGATGTGAACTTCATCAATATCTGACGATACCTCTTCTATTACACCTTAGTTAATTTCATTTGAAGATTAGGCTGAGTTCTAAATTTCTTGAGAGAAGTGAATCCAACAATTGTCCCATAGCTCTATTGCTAGCGCATTCGGCCCATACACACAGAGGTCCAGGGTTCGAATCTCCTCCGGTACGGCTGGAAAACACTAGGGACTTGTTTCCATAAGATACCTGCTGTCCCTGTCCCTGTTCACTCATCAGTTCAAAAAGAGTACCTGGCTGTTAGTCGACTTTTGTGGGTCGCATCCTGGGACAAAACTGACCTAACATGCCCGAAAAAAAACTGGCAGGAAATGGCAGAAATCGTACACCAAATCCAGTCATTCCTGGAGTGGAACCACAGTCGATGGCCTCCACTCCAAACCAACAGATACAGATACTAATGCCGGAAAAAAAATCCCCCCCCCCCAGTACCAACAATACCACCAGTCCGATGACATTCTTCTTTGCAAATATACAGGTTCTAAAGCCAGCAACAAACAACAAAATACCTTTCAACCATGGATTGCTTGCAGAGGCAAAGGCAATGTTCGCGGCTTTCACTGAGACCCACATAAAGGACCACTTGGACAACGAAATATGGATCCCAGGTTACAACCTATACAGATGTGACAGAGTGAACAGGCAAAAGGGGGGGGGTGTTGGCCTGTACATTGCAGAGTCACTTGTTTGCACAGAACTGCTTAATGCCTCAAATGATGTAGTGGAAGTTTTAGCAGTAAAGATCGAGAACCAAAACCTAGTCATTGTGGTAGTCTACAAGCCTCCGGATGCAACATCCCAGCAATTCCAGGAACAGCTGTTAAAAATTGACCATTGTCTGGAAAATCTTCCAGCTCCTGCACCCAACAACCTGGGGGATTTCAACTTAAGGCACCTAAAATGGAGGAATATAGCAAATAATATTGTTGCAGTAATAACACCAGGAGGCAGCTCTGATGAAACTCACACTCACACGAGCTTTTAAATCTCTGCACAAAATTCAATTTAAACCAGCAAATAATAGAGCCTACTAGACTGGAGAATACACTAGACATCATCTTCACTAACAATGATGATCTGATTAGAAATGCCACCATATCAAAAACAATATACTCAGATCACTATATAATTGAGGTTCAGACATGTATGCGCGGAGCCCCAGACCGACATGAGATTAGTCACGAGGGAGCATTCACCAAATTTAACTTCAATAACAAAAACATAAAGTGGGACCAAGTAAACCAAGTCCTAACCGATATAAGCTGGGAAGATATACTAAGCAACACAGACCCCAACTTATGCCTAGAACAGATTAACTTGGTGGCACTCGATGTATGCACAAGGCTTATTCCTCTAAGAAAAAGGAGGAGTAGATGTAAAATAGAAAGAGACAGGGGCTCCCTTTACAGGCGACGGAAAAGAATAACAGAGCGGCTAAAAGAGGTCAATATATCTGAAATGCGTAGGGAGACACTGGTCAGAGAAATAGCAAGCATCGAACTTAAGCTAAAGGAATCTTATAGGAGTCAAGAATCGCGGGAAGAACTAAAAGCCATAAATGAAATCGAAAGAAACCCAAAGTATTTCTTCTCCTATGCCAAATCAAAGTCGAGAACAACGTCCAGTATTGGGCCCCTATTTAAACAAGATGGGTCCTACACAGATGACAGCAAGGAAATGAGCGAGCTACTCAAGTCCCAATATGACTCAGTTTTTAGCAAGCCGCTAACCAGACTGAGAGTCGAATATCAAAATTAATTTTTTATGGGAGAGCCACAGAATTTGGTTAACACAAGAATATCCGATGTTATCCTGACGCCAAATGACTTCGAACAGGCGATAAATGACATGCCCATGCACTCTGCCCCAGGGCCAGACTCATGGAACTCCGTGTTCATCAAGAACTGCAAGAAACCTCTATCACGAGCCTTTACCATCCTATGGAGAGGGAACATGGACACGGGGGTCGTTCCACAGTTACTAAAAACAACAGACATAGCCTCACTCCACAAAGGGGGCAGTAAAGCAACAGCAAAGAACTACAGACCTATAGCACTAACATCCCATATCATAAAAATCTTTGAAAGGGTCCTAAGAAGCAAGATCACCACCCATCTAGAAACCCATCAGTTACACAACCCAGGGCAACATGGGTTTAGAACAGGTCGCTCCTGTCTGTCTCAACTATTGGATCACTACGACAAGGTCCTAGATGCACTAGAAGACAAAAAGAATGCAGATGTAATATATACAGACTTTGCAAAAGCCTTCGACAAGTGTGACCATGGCGTAATAGCGCACAAAATGCGTGCTAAAGGAATAACAGGAAAAGTCGGTCGATGGATCTATAATTTCCTCACTAACAGAACACAGAGAGTAGTAGTCAACAGAGTAAAGTCCGAGGCAGCTACGGTGAAAAGCTCTGTTCCACAAGGCACAGTACTCGCTCCCATCTTGTTCCTCATCCTCATATCTGACATAGACAAGGATGTCAGCCACAGCACCGTGTCTTCCTTTGCAGATGACACCCGAATCTGCATGACAGTGTCTTCCATTGCAGACACTGCAAGGCTCCAGGCGGACATCAACCAAATCTTTCAGTGGGCTGCAGAAAACAATATGAAGTTCAACGATGAGAAATTTCAATTACTCAGATATGGTAAACACGAGGAAATTAAATCTTCATCAGAGTACAAAACAAATTCTGGCCACAAAATAGAGCGAAACACCAACGTCAAAGACCTGGGAGTGATCATGTCGGAGGATCTCACCTTCAAGGACCATAACATTGTATCAATCGCATCTGCTAGAAAAATGACAGGATGGATAATGAGAACCTTCAAAACTAGGGAGGCCAAGCCCATGATGACACTCTTCAGGTCACTTGTTCTATCTAGGCTGGAATATTGCTGCACACTAACAGCACCTTTCAAGGCAGGTGAAATTGCTGACCTAGAAAATGTACAGAAAACCTCCACGGCGCGCATAACGGAGATAAAACACCTCAATTACCGGGAGCGCTTGAGGTTCCTGAACCTGTACTCCCTGGAACGCAGGCGGGAGAGATACATGATTATATACACCTGGAAAATCCTAGAGGGACTAGTACCGAACTTGCACACGAAAATCACTCACTACGAAAGCAAAAGACTTGGCAGACGATGCACTATCCCCCCAATGAAAAGCAGGGGTGTCACTAGCACGTTAAGAGACCATACAATAAGTGTCAGGGGCCCGAGACTGTTCAACTGCCTCCCAGCATACATAAGGGGGATTACCAACAGACCCCTGGCAGTCTTCAAGCTGGCACTGGACAAGCACCTAAAGTCGGTTCCTGACCAGCCGGGCTGTGGCTCGTACGTTGGTTTGCGTGCAGCCAGCAGTAACAGCCTGGTTGATCAGGCTCTGATCCACCAGAAGGCCTGGTCACAGACCGGGCCGCGGGGGCGTTGACCCCCGGAACTCTCTCCAGGTAAACTCCAGGTAATAACAAGCGGTTTTCTATATAGCAATATGTCATTGATGTCAGCTAGGCCTGTATACCTTGTACATGTACTTGTAGTAAACAAAGATATTATTACCTCTCAGGACGGCCACCCGGGCAGTAATCACTCATATTCAGTTTTCTTTTTATGACCTCTTCCCTTGGGTCAAATAAAGAGCCGAGACTACCAGCAGTCAACCTTCCACACCCGTCACCAACACTGCCCTCTGCCATCTACACAACTCCTTCTCCCCACTCATTTGGAAGCACTGATTGATTGATGTTGATTCGCCGGTACTTAAAGCACTCCCTCGCTTCCTCACAAATACTTCATATTTACATTACATTAACACTTCATACACATTACTAATTATAGGAAAATTATAGCAAATTTTCCACACTGAGGGGAAAAAATACCAGGCAGTTCATGTATACCCGTCAGGGATACCTAAAAATACTGCAACAGTTTACAATTAATATACAGCAAATGCTCCCTTGGTACCAGTAGAAAAATAAAACATTGTAGAAATAAGGGTTCAATCTTTAGGCAGACGCCGCCACGAGCCCACACGTAAACGAGCATATATAAAACGAAACAGTAAAAAGATAATAATATTTCGGTAACAAAGTTTCTCTCTAGGCGAGCTTCGTCAAGTTAATATGAAAACACTTATACAACTTCGCGAATGTGTCCTCGCCAGCCTTCAGAAGCAAAATTTTGGCAGCTTCACCTTTTTTTGCAGGTTAATTATTGCGAGTGATTAATTTTTAGCCTGGGCGATGACAGACAACAAAAATACATCCTAAAACTTAGCACAGAACGGCAAGACAGGAGTAAAAAGTAGGAAATAAATGGGTGAGTAGAGAAGAGGAGGAGGAGGAGGAACACGTGTCACTATGATAAACGAGGTGTCAACACAGGAGGAAAGTCACTCTTCAACCCTGTGTCACATCCTTACAGCGGATAGTGAGTACTGCCTACTGATGGTGAGTCTACTGCCTGCTGATGGTGAGTCTACTGCCTGCTGATGGTGAGTCTACTGCCTGCTGATGGTGAGTCTACTGCCTGCTGATGGTGAGTCTACTGCCTGCTGATGGTGCGTCTACTACCTGCTGTAGTTTTTAGTTAATTTTAAGGCTGCCTTAAATGCTCTGCATAACCAGGACCTTCTGTAAAGTATGTCAGTCATGTCAATTAATCTTATATCAATTATATAATGCACTACGTAGAAATAAATATGATTCGAGCTGGAACTTGCTCGCTGGCATGGTTCCCGTTCCGGGTCTTTTCCATGAGGTGATGAGGGAGCTGGAACCAAGAGAAAGGCGAGACTACAGGAGACATTTACAATACTTCAGTGTGAAGCCCAACCTGCAGGTAATGTAGCACACTGCAGCAGTGAAGGTCAGGTGATGAAGTGGCTGCAGCAGTGAAGGTCAGGTGATGAAGTGGCTGCAGCAGTGAAGGTCAGGTGATGAAGTGGCTGCAGCAGTGAAGGTCAGGTGATGAAGTGGATGCAGCAGTGAAGGTCAGGTGATGAAGTGGATGCAACAGTGAAGGTCAGGTGATGAAGTGGATGCAACAGTGAAGGTCAGGTGATGAAGTGGATGCAGCAGTGAAGGTCAGGTGATGAAGTGGCTGCAGCAGTGAAGGTCAGGTGATGAAGTGGCTGAAGCAGTGAAGGTCAGGCGATGAAGTGGCTGCAGCAGTGAAGGTCAGGTGATGAAGTGGATGCAGCAGTGAAGGTCAGGTGAAGTGGATGCAGCAGTGAAGGTCAGGTGATAAAGTGGATGCAGAAGTGGTCAGGTGATGAGGTGGATGCAGCAGTTAAGGTCAGGTGATGAAGTGGATACAGCAGTTAAGGTCAGGTGATGAAGTGGATACAGCAGTTAAGGTCAGGTGATGAAGTGGCTGCAGCAGTTAACGTCAGGTGAAGTGGATGCAACAGTGAAGGTCAGGTGATAAAGTGGATGCAGAAGTGGTCAGGTGATGAGGTGGATGCAGCAATAAAGGTCAGGTGATGAAGTGGATGCAGCAGTTAAGGTCAGGTGAAGTGGATGCAGCAGTTAAGGTCAGGTGAAGTGGATGCAGCAATTAAGGTCAGGTGAAGTGGATGCAGCAATTAAGGTCAGGTCCAAATAGCAGCAACACAAAGCCAATTAAAGACAAAGAAATGTGGCACCTCTTGGTGTGCCAGCCTTAAAGGAGTGCCAGGTGGTGAAGCGAGCAGGTAGATGTTGAGGAGGGTGCTGAGAAGGGTGCTGAGAAGGGTGCTGAGAAGGGTGCTGACGAGGGTGCTGACGAGGGTGCAGTCGAGGGTGCAGTCGAGGGTGCTGACGAGGGTGCTGACGAGGGTGCTGACGAGGGTGCTGACGAGGGTGCTGAGAAGGGTGCTGTCGAGGGTGCTGTCGAGGGTGCTGTCGAGGGTGCTGACGAGGGGGTTGGGTAGACAGGAACACACAAGATCGTAGTACTAAGGATTTCAGAAGATAGTTATTAAGATAGCAAATAAAACATGCAAGAAACACACATTCAGAAGCATCGAACAATAAAAAAAAGTGGAAAGGCAAAAATGAAAAGGAGTGAGGATACAATATGTTATAAAAATACCAATAGTTATTGCATTATAACAAAATAAAAATTAAGCTTAATTTCAAGTGAAGGAAATGTCGATAATATGACAATGCCAGAGACCTGTTATATTTGAAGACTCGAGATATGTCTGCCAAGTGCCACATCCAAGGATTTAAATTATTCCTCACTGAGAGACAACAAGAAAGGCAATGGAGAAGCTCTTTATGTCACAAAATTTGAACTTGTATCCAAAATTAAAGCATTTTCCGGTATATAAGGCACACGAGCATATAAGCCATACAAGACAATGTTTCCAAGTAGCGTAATGTTAGTAAACAACTGCTAAAGCGTAACCCAAAGCCTAACCTTGACCATATAAGGCGCAGGCTGATTTTCCGGCAAATAAGCGCGCCTTATATGCCGGAAAATACGGTATATAAAATCTAAAGTAACTAACATAATATATTTGATTGCAATTTTCTGATGGAAATAAGTTTATTGAAGGTGTTTAATACATCTTTAAACCTAGAAAGCCGCCGAGGGACACTTCTTAGAGACGAAATTTTTAATGCTTCAAGATATAATGTAGTGATTCCAGGGGACTGTAATTTTATCCAAATTAACTGAAATCTTTCGACTGGGAATTTTAAGAGTCTAACGACTCCCTAGTAGCCGACCAAGACTGCTTATTGAAGCAGTAACAGAAACAACTAGAGGAATTGATCTTCTTGACCTGTTTTTGGTCAATAATGAGACTAGTAAACACACTAGAAATCACGGAAGAGCTTGAGGCAGGTAATCACGAATCTACTATTGTTAAAAGGAACTCTTGAGTATTAATATTAAGAATACGGCAGTTAAGATCCTAGACTACTGCTCTGCACATTATGATAAGCCTAGGAATCACCTGTCTAGCATAGTGATTCTGTCGACGATGATCTCACATTTTTCTAGAAGTACAAGCTGCCCGCATAACGTAAAAAAATAACCTAAGTCTAAAATAGAGAGGAATTTACAGGTGCGTCTAAACAGGTGTCATCATCTTATGGAGTAATACGTTCAAATTCCGACAGATGGAAACAATGGATAAGAACAATAAATGAGACTATGAAAATAAATTTGCAATGGAATTCAAGACAAATCCAGAAGTTTTTTTCAAGTGTAAAGATCGAAGTTAGGGGAAAAAAATGGGCCCCCACTTTAAACTAGATTAGGAGAGTTTACTGAAAAATGGGCAGAAAATATGCTTTCTAACAGTTATTTCCAGTGTCTTCACATGAGAAATATCCCAATAATAATAATAATAATAATAATAATAATAATAATAATAATAATAATAATAATAATAATAATAATAATAATAATGTTACTAAACACTTGGTTATCAGGAAGTAGACTGATTAAAGCAAAGTTTCCAGGTACTCGCCAGATGAAACTAATTAACCAGTACTTAGCCTATTCAGTATATTACCGCAAACGCGTGTCATGCCGGAGATGTGGAAGACGGCTAATGGAATTCCTATCTTCAAACTAGGAGATAAGTCTATACCATCAAATTATCACCCAACAAGCCTGACCTAAATGGTAGACATAAGAGCCAATATATTAAGACACACTGAAGAGCATAATTAAGGAACTTCAACACTGATCAAGCTGTTCTTGCTTGACTAATTGATAAGTCTTCTTCAGTAAATCATTTGAGGCAGTGGACGCCACATAAGATTTAAAGAAAGTGACAGTAAATGGTTCTGCAGGAGAAATTTCTCTCGTGGATAGTTAATGGGAAGCAGTGCAAAAATAAGGGAAAAAAGAACGAGGACCGGGCACAAGTGGCATTCCCCAGGGATCTGTTTTGGGCCTCTTGTTATTCAAGATATTCATTAATGACCTTGACAAGGGTTGAGGCATTTCTTATGACTCTGGTGTCACTGGAGGTCACGTGGACGTAGGTCACAGTAGCGGTTCCCTTGACAGTGATGGGTCACAGCTGCAGAGAGCCCAGAACAACACAGTCACTTGAGTCAGGTCACACACAGGTCGCTAAATGATAGATGACCACCAGGCTATGGTCTCCCTCGTGGCTGCACTAGAAATGAGGTCTTGTTCGGTTACAAATGGCTGAACCGACGTAATTTCCGGCAAAGTTTAGAGGAAAGACGTGAAGCAGCGGTGAAAAAAGAAACTGTACAATTCTTACGGATTCCATCACAGTGAATTATTCCTACAAGATTAACTTGCTAAATTAGCCAAAGGAAAAAAATAGATTACAACTTTGATATATTTGTACTGAGCATTAGAAACAATATTAGCAGATAATCAAACAATGAATCTGAATGTCTCAGAAATACAGTTGGAACCCTGAATGGATCTATAACTATGATAACATGAATGTAGATAAGCATATTTATGTGGCAACTTGTAAACAGATTGACTAATGCTGTAGTAACCAGGTTTAGGCTTGGCATACTCATAACGATGGTCAAACAATGTAAAGTATGTGGTCAGCCCTATGGTCACTTTTTTGAACTGTCTTCATGGTCCACTTACTGAGGAATATTGAGATAGTATACTAGCTTAATGTGATATAAAGATATTTTGTTAATGAAAATAAGATACCAGACATTTTAAACAAATATTCTAAAATTTCTTGCAACAGATTAAACAATTTTAGATATAAATCCAGATATACTCCTGCTAACCCCTTTGGGGCCTAGTTCCTAGGCTTTTTTGTGTATCCATATGTTCTTGCGCTACCCTTTACCACTTCGGGAACAAAATCTAAAAAAGTCTAATCCTTTCCCCAACCACAATCCGTCCCCCACCCACAGTTCGTCCTCGACCCACACACCTTCCCACACCCACAATCCGTCCCCCACCCACAATCCGTCCCCCACCCACAGTTCGTCCTCGACCCACACACCTTCCCACACCCACAATCACCGTCCCCCACCCACAGTTCGTCCTCGACCCACACACCTTCCCACACCCACAGTCCTTCCCCACACCCACACTTCCGTCATAGTGTCCCAGCCTTTCCTCCAACTTTCTCACGCTGCTTCACACTTCCCAGGTAAACATGTCTCTCTGTGACCTACACCTGACCTCTCCGCCTGCTGGGGCCACGTGATGGGATTGGACTCTATGGACAAGGCAGAAGTCAGCTTAAGTAAGGTAAAAAGCTCACCCCAAGGAACGGTCCTGGCTCCTCTACCGTTTCTCATCCTAATAGTCGGCACAGATAAAAACATTCGCCATGGTTTTATATCACTTGAGGATGACACCAAAATACACGTGAAAGTCACTTCAGTAGAAGACACGGAAAAACTGCAGTGGACAGTAGGAAACATGACGCTCAGTAGTGATAAGATCCAGTTGCTTAGGTATAGAAAGAATGAACTCAAAAGGGAGACTATACAAATCAATTAATCTCTTGAGTCTATCTTCATGTGGGTTATTATTGAACAAACTCCAGGTGTTTTAATAGAAAATACTGCTGTACCATTTCATAGTTAAAACTGGTAAAATGGTACCTACGTACTACACTGATAATGCCAACATTCTTCCAAGTAGGATATACCAGTGTTTACAGTTTGAAGCCGACCAGAAGAGGCATTCTAAAGTAATCACATATAAACCAAAAAACGAGAATGGTCCATGTAAAATTGATCATTGGTTACCTGCACATGCCTCTTGTTCTATGAACCTTTCCCTAGTAATAGTTCAACTGGGATGAAAATTTGAAGGTGATCGGATACCTGATCTACCTGGGAGTACCGGGGGTCAACGCCCCCAGGGTACGGTCCCTGACCACGCCAGTAGTTAGAAACAAAAGCATTTGGAAGAAGTTAGTGGAAGGCGCCTGTACCTACAATAATAACTTGTGCCTCTAACATGTATCTTCAACACCTGTATAACTAGTACCCGGTATTAAGGTAATATCCCCAATATTAAGTCAATACCCCGGTATTAAGTTAATACCACCGTATTATGGACATTTTTTCAATAAAAAAGGTAAATTAGCACATACACTTTCCAAATCTAATTGAAAGCTTACAAATCGATTAAAATGACTAATATCCTAAAATACACGACCACATTAACCTTGGAGGCACAAGTTGCATCATCATCATCATCATCATCATCATCATCATCATCATCATCATCATCATCATCATCATCATCATCATCATCATCATCATCATCATCATCATCATCATCATCATCATCATCATCATCATCATCATCATCATCATCATCATCATCATCGAAGGCTTGAAAGCTAATCACCTCCGACACTCAAAAATGATCCCATGAAAACCAGTATTTAAATTTAACCAGTCCCCCCCCCCCACAAAAAAAGGGGGGATCCACATAAGCCAAAAATCAGCCTAAACTTTTCTCCAAGAGTGAACAGCTTTTAAAAAAGTACAGTAAGATTTATGTAAGTTTATTATAACATTTTTTAACAATGGTCTTGAAGGTACACAGATGTTATACACACATAAAAGAACATTAACCTGATTTAACTTTGGATAACCAAATGTTAAACAGTGTGACTTATTTCTAATTAGAAGACACTAATTATTTTACAGAAACTAATTTGATTAATAAAATTGGCACATTAACAACCTAACGTCGAGAGTTGTAATTTTCAAAGAAAATATATCAGCACAAAGTTTAAAGCCGACCAGAAGATGCATTCTCCAGTTATTGCACAGAATCACTGAAGACTGATGTCATCACTGGTTATCACCAGTGTGTGTGATGCCACGTTCAGCAGTGTCGGCACTGTTGAACGTGGGGTAGTGGAGGGTACTACAGGGCTGGGGGGGGCACGGCGGCAGTGATCACTGCTCACCTGTGCTGGTAAGATACCACACGATCTAATATATTCACCAAGATGTACTTGTAACTCTTTCAGCGCCTAAATCATTTGAGTTTCGTGTATATGTATAGTGTTGCGCTACCATCCCGAGGGTGAATGTAGGGTCACCTGTGCACATTGAACTGGTGGCATCAGCGGCAACATGTAAATTAGTGAGTGAGGGGTGAGATGCGGTGGTGACAGACGGCAGGGGCTTCACCTCATTACGTCTTGTGTCGCTCTATATTTTGGGAGAATGAGTTGTCTAAGTGGAGCGATACAGGTGGGAAAAAGCTTGGTTATTTCCAGAGCATTATACACTCGCAGAAACAAGTAACCCCATTTCCCCCTCCCCACACACCTCTTAGGACTCACTCCACATAGGTTCGAGCCCCACCTTTGCTGTGATTTACTTGCAATCGTGTTATTACGATTTCGAGAGTACTGTAGAGATGTTGCACACTTGCACATTATCCAACCTCACTCACACCTGACTTGCTAAAATAAAGACTCAGCATCTTTTGACTAATCTTTATATAACTTCACGTATCGGAAGCCGTGGAAGCTATCACACTCCACAGAATAATAATACATGCTTGTAATCCACGGCACTACTGGGTGGCGATCAACTACGTTCAGTGTGGTGTTTGTAGCAGATGACTAGAGTGCTAGCGAGACACAGGACGATCATCAAAATCCACAGGGAGTCGGAGAA
>NC_091342.1:15228642-15376142 GCF_038502225.1 Cherax quadricarinatus
CTAAGACCTACTTTTACCGGGAAGTATTCTCCCTCTCTTCTACACACCCTAACCTGAGCCTCACTATCCTCATAAAAGCTCTTTACAGCATTTAGTAACTTACCACCTATTCCATATACTTGCAACATCTGCCACATTGCTCCTCTATCCACTCTATCATATGCCTTTTCTAAATCCATAAATGCAATAAAAACTTCTCTACCTTTATCTAAATACTGTTCACATATATGCTTCAATGTAAACACTTGATCTACACATCCCCTACCCACTCTGAAACCTCCTTGCTCATCCGCAATCCTACATTCCGTCTTACTCTAATTCTTTCAATTATAACCCTACCGTACACTTTTCCTGGTATACTCAATAAACTTATTCCTCTATAATTTTTACAATCTCTTTTGTCCCCTTTCCCTTTATATAAAGGGACAATACATGCTCTCCGTTTTTTTATGTGATAAGAAAGATCAGTGCCATACGTTAACCTTAATGCCACTAGGATAGAAAGAATTTGCTTGATGGTGTAGAGCCTCAGTTGTTAATGCTTACACCAACTCAACGTAGATGCTACAGGTGTTATGTAGGTGGGTGGCAATAAGAGCAGATGCGACTCTGCCAATGGACTTCTCCTTAGATCCATCACTGTATATAATTTGCGATATGCAGTATTATTTGTAACAGTTAAAGGAGAAATTTCATCTCGAGCAGTTGCCTCTGCAAGTGATTTAATGAAGAGATTACTAGGGATGAGTTTCTTAGGCTGGGCTTTAAGATAAATAATGTTAAATATATACAACCTCCTTGGAGGGGTTCAGTACTTTTGTCTATATCGATACAGTTCATGCTGGTTATAAAACTTCAAATAAATGTACATTTTCGCAATACATTAGGATTCATGCTATATTTATTTCTAGACATTTAACAAGATTTATGGTGACTGCTTCATTTCTCAACATTTATAAACCAAGTACAATATTAAGCTCAATTACCCTATCACTGATACTAGGAACACAAAGTTCCTTCCTCGTATTAAAAACCTTGGCAGGTTTTGGATGGCTAGAATAATTCTGAGGGCATTTGTTTTGCATCAGCTCCAGAGGCTGGAGTTTACTGTTTTTACCTAATATTAACACAGGAGCAGCGTAATCAATTAAGGGATCTAATATAGGTTATGTACATCATTCTCACTATTTTTACAATAGCAACATAGTTGGAGTTGTATCCAGCATCAGCTTAGCATTTCTCATTGAGTTCGGGGTACGGTAGTTTTACTGCAGGCTACGTCTGCAAGATATCTGTAATATTTAACATAGCTTATGAATATACTCCTGGGAAAAAAATGGTGGGGTATCCTATTCGCTTGTAAATATCTTAGTTTTAGAGTAAGATACGAGACCTAGTCGATTACATATTGTTTGAACTTCATTAAGAATGGTACTTTCTTGTGCCCTGTTGAATGGGAGAGAGAGAGAGAGAGAGAGAGAGAGAGAGAGAGAGAGAGAGAGAGAGAATTATATAAGATTTCGTTCGGATTTTTAACCCCGGAGGGTTAGCCACCCAGGATAACCCAAGAAAGTCAGTGCGTCATCGAGGACTGTAACTTATTTCTATTGGGGTCCTTAATCTTGTCCCCCAGGATGCGACCCACACCAGGTGAACAGGACAACAGGTGTAAGGAAACGTGTCGAAATGTTTCCACCCGCCGGGAATCGAACCCGGGCCCTCCGTGTGTGAAGCGGGAGCTTTAGCCACCAGGCCACTTGCAGCAAAATATTAATTTGTAACTAATATATACGCAAATGTATTGTAAACCGATTCGGACCTAGTTGTTAGACGGTAGTGCTTGTCACTACCGTCCACAGGATGGATAGAGTGCACAATGAAGCCACTTCAGAGGCAAAATTAAAATAATGCATCTGGCTACTTGTAGGCGGTTCCGGAAGTCACCGCGCTCGCTGCCCGGTCCCAGACCAGGCCTCCTGGCTGCTGATCAATCAGGCTGTTGGTGCCCGCATATGACAGTTTCTTGTGTGTAATAGCAGCACTTAGATTGATCATTTAGTATACGGTCCTCTATGACAAAGCATGTACCAGTGGTTAGTTCATCACTGAAGACAACGATTAAGTGGATACATTTGTCTCACTGGGGCCCACACCTGTGTTACTGGATCACTGCGGCCTATAACTGTTACTGGGGCCCACACCTGTGTTACTGGATCACTGCGGCCTATAACTGTTACTGGGGCCCACACCTGTGTTACTGGATCACTGCGGCCTATAACTGTTACTGGGGCCCACACCTGTGTTACTGGATCACTGCGGCCTATAACTGTTACTGGGGCCCACACCTGTGTTACTGGATCACTGCGGCCTATAACTGTTACTGGGGCCCACACCTGTGTTACTGGATCACTGCGGCCTATAACTGTTACTGGGGCCCACACCTGTGTTACTGGATCACTGCGGCCTATAACTGTTACTGGGGCCCACACCTGTGTTACTGGATCACTGCGGCCTATAACTGTTACTGGGGCCCACACCTGTGTTACTGGATCACTGCGGTCCATAACTGTTACTGGGGCCCACACCTGTGTTACTGGATCACTGCGGCCTATAACTGTTACTGGGGCCCACACCTGTGTTACTGGATCACTGCGGTCCATAACTGTTACTGGGGCCCACACCTGTGTTACTGGATCACTGCGGCCTATAACTGTTACTGGGGCCCACACCTGTGTTACTGGATCACTGCGGTCCATAACTGTTACTGGGGTCCACACCTGTGTTACTGGATCAATGCGGTCCATAACTGCTACTGGGGCCCACACCTGTGTTACTGGATCACTGCGATCCATAATTATGTTACTGAGGTCCACAACTGTATTACTGGATCACTGAGGTCCACAACTGTGTTACTGGATCACTGTGGTCCACAACTGTATTACTGGATCACTGAGGTCCACAATTGTGTTACTGGATCATTGAGGTCCACAACTGTGTTACTGGATCACTGTGGTCCACAACTGTGTTACTGGATCACTGAGGTCCACAACTGTATTACTGGATCACTGAGGTCCACAACTGTATTACTGGATCACTGAGGTCCACAACTGTATTACTGGATCACTGAGGTCCACAACTGTATTACTGGATCACTGTGGTCCACAACTGTGTTACTGGATCACTGTGGTCCACAACTGTGTTACTGGATCACTGTGGTCCACAACTGTATTACTGGATCACTGTGGTCCACAACTGTGTTACTGGATCACTGAGGTCCACAACTCTCTCATTAGACTGTTGGGGGCCACATCTGCCTTAATGGAGCCGCAGCTCTCTTACTAGACCATTGGAGCCACACCTGCATTTTTGGACCGGGGGAGGGCACACCTACATTACTGAGTCACTGAGGCCACACCTGTCTTAATGAACCATTAGGACTATGCCTGCATTAGTGGACCACTATGAACGCGCACCTGCCTTGCCTTAGTGGACCATTACGAACCAGTGATGCAGTCAGTATTTCAGTCAGGGGGGAGGGGGAGGAGGGCTTAAAAATAAGTCAAAAACAAAACTCAAATATATAATATATATATATATATATATATATATATATATATATATATATATATATATATATATATATATATATATATCTATATATATATATATATTTGTCTTTTATCTTGTGTTTTAGGGAATATTCTTGTCCGGTGGTGACAAGGTTACGTGAAACCTTACTGATCACAGCGTAGTCGATAGACTTTAAACCCCATTACCTATTAAAAGTAAATATTACTGCACATACATACCCTCGGTACACCGTCACATGATCGATCATTCATACGTCACATAATCGATCATTCATACGTAGTTGATCAATCATTCATACATCACATGATTCGTGAAGATAAAGTACTCTAACATTAGCTACTTTTTTTTAAAAAAAAAAGGCGGTGAAGAATATTAGATGGGCGTAAATCAAGTGTGTGCTTCCTGTCATGCTCACTCAGTGGCCCTGTAACAGTTTAACACACTCCTGCCAGTTACCAAGACTCATGACTCCCCACTTGCTGTGTACCCCAACGAGTCCTTATTCACAGGCGGTATAAGGAAGTTAGTTGTACATGGACGGTGGTGGTGGGTTGCGCCCCCGTGCTGCCCACGACACACGTCACACATAGTTCATCGCGGCTTTGTTTTTCTGGAGCGTCAGGCTCAACACGACACTACAGCCGGATTTTATCCCACATTGCATCGTTCAAACGCCATAAGTTATCGCTCGCTGCTTGAAATACGGATAGGCTGGATCATAGCCAAGAAAAACACTTAACGACACTTATGTAGCATCTGGGAAGTGTAATTAAAACACTCAATGCGACTGGTGAGTGTGAGAGAATATATTTAAGGAATTAAAGTTAAATCATCTGCGAGTAAACCGGAACAACAGAAAGGAGAATGAGTGAGAAAGAGAGTAAGTGGAGAAGTGTGTAGTGGTGTTGGTTTCTGTTTATACTCAGTGTCACTTGCTTATAACACATGAACATCACTCAGGACCACAAGGTGTAAGGTATGTGGGGGGGGGGGGGGGAGAGTGGAGGGGTTACTGGGACTTAGGACGGTGAGGATGGGGAGGAAGGTGAGGATGGGGACGAAGGTGAGGATGGGGAGGAAGGTGAGGATGGGGACGAAGGTGAGGATGGGGACGAAGGTGAGGATGGGGACGAAGGTGAGGATGGGGACGAAGGTGAGGATGGGGACGAAGGTGAGGATGGGGACGAAGGTGAGGATGGGGACGAAGGTGAGGATGGGGACGAAGGCGAGGATGGGGACGAAGGCGAGGATGGGGACGAAAGCGAGGATGGGGACGAAGGCGAGGATGGGGACGAAAGCGAGGATGGGGACGAAGGCGAGGATGGGGACGAAGGTGAGGATGGGGACGAAGGTGAGGATGGGGACGAAGGTGAGGATGGGGACGAAGGTGAGGATGGGGACGAAGGTGAGGATGGGGACGAAGGTGAGGATGGGGATGAGGGTGAGGATGGGGACGAAGGTGAGGATGGGGAAGAAGGTGAGAATGGGGATGAGGGTGAGGATGGGGATGGGGACGAAGGTGAGGATGGGGACGAATGTGAGGATGGGGACGAAGGTGAGGATGGGGACGAAGGTGAGGATGGGGACGAAGGTGAGGATGGGGACGAAGGTGAGGATGGGGACGAAGGTGAGGATGGGGACGAAGGTGAGGATGGGGACGAAGGTGAGGATGGGGACGAAGGTGAGGATGGGGACGAATGTGAGGATGGGGACGAAGGTGAGGATGGGGACGAAGGTGAGAATGGGGACGAAGGTGAGGATGGGGACGAGGGTGAGGATGGGGACGAAGGTGAGGATGGGGACGAAGGTGAGGATGGGGACGAAGGTGAGGATGGGGACGAAGGCGAGGATGGGGACGAAAGCGAGGATGGGGACGAAGGTGAGGATGGGGACGAAGGTGAGGATGGGGATGAGGGTGAGGATGGGGACGAAGGTGAGGATGGGGACGAAGGTGAGGATGGGGACGAAGGTGAGGATGGGGACGAAGGTGAGGATGGGGACGAGGGTGAGGATGGGGACGAGGGTGAGGATGGGGACGAGGGTGAGGATGGGGACGAGGGTGAGGATGGGGACGAAGGTGAGGATGGGGACGAAGGTGAGGATGGGGACGAAGGTGAGGATGGGGACAAAGGTGAGGATGGGGACGAGGGTGAGGATGGGGACGAAGGTGAGGATGGGGACGAAGGTGAGGATGGGGACGAAGGTGAGGATGGGGACGAAGGTGAGGATGGGGACGAAGGTGAGGATGGGGACGAAGGTGAGGATGGGGACGAAGGTGAGGATGGGGACGAAGGTGAGGATGGGGACGAAGGTGAGGATGGGGACGAAGGTGAGGATGGGGACGAAGGCGAGGATAGGGACGAAAGCGAGGATGGGGACGAAGGTGAGGATGGGGACGAAGGTGAGGATGGGGATGAGGGTGAGGATGGGGACGAAGGTGAGGATGGGGACGAAGGTGAGGATGGGGACGAAGGTGAGGATGGGGATGAGGGTGAGGATGGGGACGAAGGTGAGGATGGGCACGAAGGTGAGGATGGGGACGAAGGTGAGAATGGGGATGAGGGTGAGGATGGGGATGGGGACGAAGGTGAGGATGGGGACGAAGGTGAGGATGGGGACGAAGGTGAGGATGGGGACGAAGGTGAGGATGGGGACGAAGGTGAGGATGGGGACGAAGGTGAGGATGGGGACGAAGGTGAGGGTGGGGACGAAGGTGAGGATGGGGACGAAGGTGAGGATGGGGACGAAGGTGAGGATGGGGACGAAGGTGAGGATGGGGACGAAAGTGAGGATGGGGACGAAGGTGAGGATGGGGAAGAAGGTGAGGATGGGGACGAAGGTGAGGATGGGGACGAGGGTGAGGATGGGGACGAAGGTGAGGATGGGGACGAAGGTGAGGATGGGGACGAAGGTGAGTATGGGGACGAAGGTGAGGGTGAGGATGGGGACGAAGGTGAGGATGGGCACGAAGGTGAGGATGGGGACGAAGGTGAGAATGGGGATGAGGGTGAGGATGGGGATGGGGACGAAGGTGAGGATGGGGACGAAGGTGAGGATGGGGACGAAGGTGAGGATGGGGACGAAGGTGAGGATGGGGACGAAGGTGAGGATGGGGACGAAGGTGAGGATGGGGACGAAGGTGAGGATGGGGACGAAGGTGAGGATGGGGACGAAGGTGAGGATTGGGACGAGGGTGAGGATGGGGACGAGGGTGAGGATGGGGACGAGGGTGAGGATGGGGACGAAGGTGAGGATGGGGACAAAGGTGAGGATGGGGACGAAGGTGAGGATGGGGACGAAGGTGAGGATGGGGACGAAGGTGAGGATGGGGACGAGGGTGAGGATGGGGACGAGGGTGAGGATGGGGACGAGGGTGAGGATGGGGACGAAGGTGAGGATGGGGACAAAGGTGAGGATGGGGACGAGGGTGAGGATGGGGACGAGGGTGAGGATGGGGACGAAGGTGAGGATGGGGACGAAGGTGAGGATGGGGACGAAGGTGAGGATGGGGACGAAGGTGAGGATGGGGACGAAGGTGAGGATGGGGACGAAGGTGAGGATGGGGACGAAGGTGAGGATGGGGACGAGGGTGAGGATGGGGACGAGGGTGAGGATGGGGACGAGGGTGAGGATGGGGACGAAGGTGAGGATGGGGACGAAGGTGAGGATGGGGACGAAGGTGAGGATGGGGACGAAGGTGAGGATGGGGACGAAGGTGAGGATGGGGACGAAGGTGAGGATGGGGACGAAGGTGAGGATGGGGACGAAGGTGAGGATGGAGATGAGGGTGAGGATGGGGACGAAGGTGAGGATGGGGACGAAGGTGAGGATGGGGACGAAGGTGAGGATGGGGATGAGGGTGAGGATGGGGACGAAGGTGAGGATGGGGACGAAGGTGAGGATGGGGACGAAGGTGAGGATGGGGACGAAGGTGAGGATGGGGACGAAGGTGAGGATGGGGACGAAGGTGAGGATGGGGACGAAGGTGAGGATGTTGACGAAGGTGAGGATGGAGATGAGGGTGAGGATGGGGACGAAGGTGAGGATGGGGACGAAGGTGAGGATGGGGATGAGGGTGAGGATGGGGACGAAGGTGAGGATGGGGACGAAGGTGAGAATGGGGACGAAGGTGAGGATAGGGGCGAAGGTGAGGATGGGGACGAAGGTGAGGATGGGGATGAGGGTGAGGATGGGGACGAAGGTGAGGATGGGGACGAAGGTGAGGATGGGGACGAAGGTGAGGATGGGGATGAGGGTGAGGATGGGGACGAAGGTGAGGATGGGGACGAAGGTGAGGATGGGGATGAGGGTGAGGATGGGGACGAAGGTGAGGATGGGGACGAAGGTGAGGATGGGGACGAAGGTGAGGATAGGGGCGAAGGTGAGGATGGGGACGAAGGCGAGGATGGGGACGAAGGTGAGGATGGGGATGAGGGTGAGGATGGGGACGAAGGTGAGGATGGGGACGAAGGTGAGGATGGGGACGAAGGTGAGGATGGGGATGAGGGTGAGGATGGGGACGAAGGTGAGGATGTGGACGAAGGTGAGGAGGGGGACGAAGGTGAGGATGGGGATGAGGGTGAGGATGGGGACGAAGGTGAGGATGGGGACGAAGGTGAGGATGGGGACGAAGGTGAGGATGGGGACGAAGGTGAGGATGGGGACGAAGGTGAGGATGGGGACGAAGGTGAGGATGGGGACGAAGGTGAGGATAGGGGCGAAGGTGAGGATGGGGACGGTGAGGATGGGGACGAAGGTGAGGATGGGGACGAAGGTGAGGATGGGGAGGAAGGTGAGGATGGGGACGAAGGTGAGGATGGGGACGAAGGTGAGGATGGGGACGAAGGTGAGGATGGGGATGAGGGTGAGGATGGGGACGAAGGTGAGGATGTGGACGAAGGTGAGGATGGGGACGAAGGTGAGGATGGGGACGAAGGTGAGGATGGGGACGAAGGTGAGGATGGAGACGAAGGTGAGGATGGGGACGAAGGTGAGGATGGGGACGAAGGTGAGGATGGGGACGAAGGTGAGGATGGGGATGAGGGTGAGGATGGGGACGAAGGTGAGGATGGGGACGAAGGTGAAGATGGAGACGAAGGTGAGGATGGGGACGAGAGTGAGGAAGGGGACAAAGGTGAGGATGGGGATGAAGGTGAGGATGGGGATGAAGGTGAGGATGGGGACGAAGGTGAGGATGGGGACGAGGGTGAGGATGGGGACGAAGGTGAGGATGGAGATGAGGGTGAGGATGGGGACGAAGGTTAGGATGGGGACGAAGGTGAGGATGGGGATGAGGGTGAGGATGGGGACGAAGGTGAGGATGGGGACGAGGGTGAGGATGGGGACGAAGGTGAGGATGGGGATGAGGGTGAGGATGGGGACGAAGGTGAGGATGGAGACGAGGGTGAGGATGGGGACGAGGGTGAGGATGGGGACGAAGGTGAGGATGGGGACGAAGGTGAGGATGGGGACGAAGGTGAGGATGGGGACGAAGGTGAGGATGGGGACGAAGGTGAGGATGGGGATGAGGGTGAGGATGGGGACGAAGGTGAGGATGGGGACGAAGGTGAGGATGGGGACGAAGGTGAGGATGGGGACGAAGGTGAGGATGGGGACGAAGGTGAGGATGGGGACGAAGGTGAGGATGGGGACGAAGGTGAGGATGGGGACGAAGGTGAGGATGGGGACGAATGTGAGGATGGGGACGAAGGTGAGGATGGGGACGAAGGTGAGGATGGGGACGAAGATGAGGATGGGGACGAAGGTGAGGATGGGGACGAGGGTGAGGATGGGGACGAGGGTGAGGATGGGGACGAGGGTGAGGATGGGGAAGATTGTGAGGATGGGGATGAGGGTGAGGATGGGGACGAGGGTGAGGATGGGGACGAAGGTGAGGATGGGGACGAAGGTGAGGATGGGGACGAAGGTGAGGAGGGAAACGAAGGTGAGGATGGGGACGAAGGTGAGGATGGGGACGAAGGTGAGGATGGGGACGAGGGTGAGGATGGGGACGAGGGTGAGGATGGGGAAGATTGTGAGGATGGGGATGAGGGTGAGGATGGGGACGAGGGTGAGGATGGGGACGAGGGTGAGGATGGGGACGAAGGTGAGGATGGGGACGAAGGTGAGGATGGGGACGAAGATGAGGATGGGACGAAGGTGAGGATGGGGACGAGGGTGAGGATGGGGACGAGGGTGAGGATGGGGACGAGGGTGAGGATGGGGAAGATTGTGAGGATGGGGATGAGGGTGAGGATGGGGACGAGGGTGAGGATGGGGACGAAGGTGAGGATGGGGACGAAGGTGAGGATGGGGACGAAGGTGAGGAGGGAAACGAAGGTGAGGATGGGGACGAAGGTGAGGATGGGGACGAAGGTGAGGATGGGGACGAAGGTGAGGATGGGGACGAAGGTGAGGATGGGGACGAGGGTGAGGATGGGGACGAGGGTGAGGATGGGGAAGATTGTGAGGATGGGGATGAGGGTGAGGATGGGGACGAGGGTGAGGATGGGGACGAGGGTGAGGATGGGGACGAAGGTGAGGATGGGGACGAAGGTGAGGATGGGGACGAAGGTGAGGAGGGAAACGAAGGTGAGGATGGGGATGAGGGTGAGGATGGGGACGAATGTGAGGATGGGGATGAGGGTGAGGATGGGGTCTAAGGTGATGATTGGATCGAATGTGAGGATGGAGACGAAGGTGAGGATGTGGACGAAAGTGAGGATTGGAACGAGGGTGAGGATGGAGACGAACGTGAGGATGGAGACGAAGGTGAGGATGGAGACGAAGGTGAGGATGGAGACGAAGGTGAGGATGGAGACGAAGGTGAGGATGGAGACGAAGGTGAGGATGTGGACGAAAGTGAGGATTGGAACGAAGGTGAGGATTGGAACGAAGGTGAGGATTGGAACGAAGGTGAGGATTGGAACGAAGGTGAGGATTGGAACGAAGGTGAGGATTAGAATGGGTGTCTTATTTTTATTAATAAAAAACCTTGACACATCGCACAAATTACGATACTATCACGATATTACTCAAGTGAATAATCAAACACACATTGTTCAAGAGAGACCATTAAGCTGACCACACACCTTTCGTTACATTTTTTTTTTTTTATAGCCGGTATTCTCCCGGCCCGGGCCTTTTCCAAGTGGTGGCCCGGCCTTGGCTCCCTCTTTAGGGAGTGTCTGAGACCTAAGTCTCCCATGGGAGGAGGCACAAGTACCTCCTCATCTTTGGGACCAACTGTCCCCAGGCCTAGCCACAAGCTAGGCCTCTCTGGTCTGCCATCCCCGCCCCAAGGGGGCAAATGGGAATGACAGTCTTATGAGCTAAAGGCTCGGGCTCAGGCACCTACCCTACCCTAGAAGGGTTAGGCATGGTATCGATCTTCATTACAGTGATCATTGTGCCTACTAACCTGACAGAAATACTTGTAACCAAGCCTAACCCTGGCTACTATATCATTCAGTCTGTTTATAATGGAAATTGCTCCATAAATGTGCTAATCTACCTTCACATTCTCATAGCAAGTTGTAGATCTACTCAGGTCTCTTCTATGATATACAGATTTATTATTTGCTTATCTAATTTTATTTCTAGGCATATGAAAAGAAAGTAAGAGCAGTGAGGTAATTGTCGTCAACATGTTGATCAGGAACTTCAGTTTAAAGTTTAACACTACAAATATCGAGCAAATCAAAAGGTCGAAACATGGAGTAAGAGTGCAAAGGATAACACGAGTTGAAGCCCCAGTATTCAGGACAGATGTAAGAGTAAGAAATAAGACCAGCTGGTCACAATGGGTAATTTAAGTCACCTAGAAACAAGTGGGGATCCGGGAAGGCGAAAACTGGACCGGCAGAGAGAAAGGATGAGAAACATACAAGCAGCAAATATTTTATGATTTATCTCATTAAGCACTAACAGCAGTAACAGCCTAGTTGATCAGGCCCTGATCCATCGGGAGGCCTGGTCGTGGACCGGGCCGCGGGGGCGTTGATCCCCGGAATAACCTCCAGGTAACCTCCAGGTAAGCACTGGCGGCAGCACTATGAAGCAGAGTTTTGGCAGGTGTTAGAGAGCACATTAGTACACACAGCAGACCACTGTCACTGAAGAGGCACGAGGTAAGAGTTAACATCTCGCAGTAGAATATAGCCAGACAGAGGAAGGACAACAACATATCAAACTTAAGATTCTTGAATAACAACAAAGACAAGTCTGAGCTGGAAGACCTGTGCCTGAAATTTTCCCTCATTTTTCTTGTAACCACGAATATTCCAATATAAAACTGACAAACTCGTGTTTCTTCACCCTCAATTATCTTAATTTTATTTTCGTACCCACCCCTCCCCCGCTAAATCAATTAAAACTTTAATTTCCTTCGGAAAACTTTATTTTACAGCAAACACAAATATAAAGGTGAAGTACATTAACGACACAGTTGTGAATTAGAATTTACGTGCATTTAAATATAAACGTTAAAAATAGATCTGCCTTATTGAGTGGCTCTGGTTGGTGTTCATTAACGATGCTGCTGAAAAGTTTTTTCAGGAATAAGAACACGCACATTTGCCTGGAAACGGTTTCTAGCCTTTGTTTTTCTTGTGCATTAGTGCTGTAAAAGCTGCCCGGAACTTTTTCTGCTGACAGTGGGAACGTTAAGTAGAGCACACCACAAGTTTCTGCCCTCATTGATTCAAATTCCTCTCGGATTCCTTAATTAACTTTTAGTTCAATACAATCATATCATCTTCAATTATATTACTATCATTCATAGAATATATATTAAAATAAATGCGCTTTGTATTCATCTCTGAGCCACATAAACCTCTCTCCCTGCTGACAGTAACTTTGGAAAGACATCATCATCTCCTGTAATTGATGTTTCACTTCACTCACGACGGACAGTTCTTTTTCCGCACCAGCAGCCTCCTCCATGCCCCTTGGGGGTACTAGTTTTCCTAATTAAGAACCACTGACACAAACGATGTACTGTAAATCAAAACGGGAGTGTTTGCATAATTTTTTTTAGGAAACACAATAGAGAATATTAATATTACCATAGCTACTCCACTCCATAAAGGTGGCAGCAAAGCAATAGCTAAGAACTATAGACCAAAAGCTCTAACGTCCCACATCATAAAAATCTTCGAAAGAGTTCTAAGAAGCATGGCTGAAAACCACTTGGATTCCTAACAGTTGCACAATCCAGGGCAGCATGGATTCAGAGCAGGTCAATCCTGCAGCTCATAACTACTGGATCACTATGATATGGTCTTGGATGATATGGAAGACAAACAGAATGCAGGTGTAGTATACACAGATTTTTGCAAAAGCCTTTGATAAGTGCGATCATGGTGTAATAGGGCACAAAATGCGTGCTAAACTGATAACTGGAAAAGTGGCCAGATGAATCTTCAACTTTCTAACCAATCGAACACAATTAGTAATGGTAAATAGAGTTAAATCGGAAGCCGCCATAGTGAAGAGCTCTGTTCCACAAGGCACAGTACTCGCCCTTATCATGTTCCTCATATAAGACAGATATGTAAACCATATCACCGTATCATCCTTTGCAGACGATACAGGATCTGCATGAGACTGTCATCTATTGAGGACACGGTAAATCTCCAAGAAGATATAAACCAAGTTTTCCGATGGGCAACAGAGAACAATATGATGCTCAATGAAGACAAATTCCAACTACTCCGTTATGGAAAACTGGAGGAAATAATATCTAGAACTGAGTATACTACAAACTCTAATCATACCACAGAGCGGAAAAGTAATGTGAAGGACCTGGGAGTGTAATGTCTGAGGATCTCACCTTCAAGGATCACAACAATGGCACTATCACATCTGAGAGGAAAATGATAGCATGAATAACGAGAACGTTCAAAACAAGAGATGAACGCATGGAAGCACTTATACTCACTGGAGCGCGGGGCGCTATTAGTACACTGAGAAAATACAATAAGTGTCCCGGGCCCAAGACTGTTCAACAGTCTCCCATCAGGCATAGGGGAATTACCAACAAATCCCTGGCTGCCTTCAAGAGGAAGCTGGACAGATACCTACCTGGAGAGAATTCTGGGGATCAACGCCCCCGGGGCCCGGTCCATGCCAGGCCTCCTGGTGGATCAGGGCTTGATCAACGAGGCTGTTACTGCTGGCCGCACGTAATCCAACGTACTGACCACAGCCCGGCTGGTCCGGCACTGACTTTAGGTATCTGTCCAGCTCCCCCTTGAAGACAACCAGGGGTTCATTGGTAATTCCCCTTATGGCTGGTGGGAGGTTGTTGAACAGTCTTGAGCCCCGGAAACTTATTGTGTTTCCTCACAGTGTACTAATGGCGCCCCTACTTTTCACTGGTGGTATGTTGCATCACTTGCAGGATCTTCCAGATATAGATTATGATGTCTCTCTCGCCTGCGCTCCAGTGAGTATAAGTCAGGTGCTTCCAAGAGTTCGACGTAGTTAAGGTGTTTGATGGAACTTATACGTGCAGTAAAGGTTCTTTGTACATTCTCTACACCTGCAATTTCACCTGCCTTGAACGGAGCTATTAATGTACAGCAATATTCCAACCTAGAGAGAACAAGTGATTTAAAAAGGATCATCACTGGCTTGGCATCTCTTGTCTGAATTCAGTGCCGGATCAGCCGGGATGTGGTTCGTACGTTGGACTACGTGCGGCCAACAGTAACAGCCTGGTTGATCAGGCCCTGATCCACCGGGAGGCCTAGTCATGTACCAGGCCGCGGGGGCATTTATCCCCGGAATACCCTCCAGGCAGACTCCTAGTAACTAAAATCTATTATACATATAAGGTTCCCAATACATTTGTTTAATGGTAAACTAAAACAAATTTACTCGGGATCAGGTGTCAGCGGTTAAAAGGTTACCAATGACTGGATAAGATGACTGAAAGGACAAAGAAGAGGGTAATAAACAATCATGTGAGGAAGGATGACTGTCCCACAACACTTATACTGAGACAATCACGTGTGAGAACAGTGACTGGTGTGACAAATTAATTTGAAGGCGAAACAGATGTTGTACATTAGCATTATTAAAACAAATAACCTGAATAACTCACACCATCATAAAAAGCGACCTAAGGGTAACTCAGTAAGCCATCCAGTGAGTCAGTAGCTACGCTCACTGGACTGGAGGTTAAAAAGCTTTGTCCATGTAATTGGGCAAATATCATGGAGAAGCAACAGAACCCATCGAGGAGCTGCTTGAGATTGCGGCGAGAAGGACGAGAAAACTCTGGGCATGAATTAGAGGTGCAACGACAGAGCAGAGAGTACTGAGAATCCCGAGGACGATTTGCAAATCCTCGTTGAGTACCAGAAGAAGCTGAAGCCATGATAAGGGACGAACAGTGGTTGGGAGTACCTGGGAGGGAACCCACAGCCACAGTTTTAGAAAGGCTTAATTGAATATCACATCATGGCAAAATCTTGTTAAGTCACTCAGGTTATCAAATAAGTCAAACATGACCCAATTATGATCCAAGACTAACCAAACCATTCACTTTTTATTTCTAATTTGTGGGTTTATTGTGAGAAGTCACTACAGCAGTTTAGTACATTAAACCCCAAGGTTCCTCTATAGTGCATTTTTTTCTGTACATAAATCAGATTGAAAAAGTGCATGTACAATTTAATAGCGCCTACTATGGAGGCCTCATGCGCTATGCAATTCTGAATCCCCTTTTTCAATCACATTTGCAAAAATAGTACTACACAGATGCCCCTTAATTGAGGGTTTACTGTATATCTAATGAGAAGCAATGGAGAGTTGTGAACTAAACACTCGATATAGACAGCAAGGAAAATGATAGGGAGGATAACGAGAACATTCAAAACAAGGGGAACAGTGCCATGGGTGTTACTATTCAAATCGCTTGTGCTCTCAGAGTACTGTTCAGTATTCTCGAATCGATCCAGGGCAGGAAAGATGTCAGAGTTAGAACAGATATAGAGATCATTTATGGCCCAGAGTCAATAAACCCTTTAAATTCATGATAATATATACCTGGAAAGTACTTTGAACACTGCCAAAACACATTAGATTGAGACACGTTGAAGTGTAAAATAAACCCAATGAAACTCAGGGGGTGCTGTGGACACAATAAGAGAACATTATATTAACATACGTAGTTCCAGATAAAAGATATCAGAAACACTGTTACAACAAGTGTAAAAGTGTTCTAGAGAAAATGTAACAAATGCCGGATCAACCAGACTGTGGATATGTGAGCCAGTGGGCCGCCAGCTGCAACAGCCTGGTTGACCATGCAAGCACCGGACAAGCTTAATTCAGGACCGGACTGCAGGAGTAGAAAAAAACTCAAAAACCATCAAAGGTATATCAAAGGTCTATACACACACTAACACTTACCGTACTAACCAAGATGTTGATGCGACTAGCATTTTGGCAGAACTGTAGCGCTGATGGACTCAGGGTGACACAAGGCACCCAGGGATCTCACTTCCTCTTGTAAACACTAATGAGCTACTTTGCGAGAAAGAGAGAACGTAGATGATGGGAGCTCGCTCGTTCGTTCTCGCTCTCCCCCTCCATCTGAGAGAGGACACACTACGGAGGAAAAAAAAAAAGGCTTAAAAATATGCAGTGAGAAGAAACGGGAGAGTATGATGAAATTTAGAAAAGGGAAAAAGAATGCATTAACTGTTGCCAATACACAATTAGTGTGAATTTGTAAAGGGTTCAAGTTGGACCGAAACGTCATCGTAAGCTCCTCTCTCTTATGTGCGGAATATTTGTGTATTGTTCCAGTCACGGTATTGTGTATTTTTTTTTTGTTATTTAACTGGTGCCAAGATCTACAGGCTCATGATCGAGAAGCTGTGAGGGTAACACAGAACCTGGAGAAATGAGAATCAGGTACGATCCGAGGAAGGGCAGAATAGCTCCGGGTCTTTGGATCACGAAACCTCTGCCAGCATCAAGACATCATCCTTTCCCGACTGGAGGGAAGAAACAATAGTGGAAGGGAACGTGCAACTCCGTGATACATTCATCTGATACGCGACCCATTAATGTTAAGTCATCGATGGAGACGAACAGGGGAAGGGGAGAAAAATGAGAAGGCACGAAGGGTGGAATAGGAGAAAGTAAGGATAAGGTATGAACGATGGGCAAGGAGAAAGGTTAGACTGTGTCGTCGGAGCAGCTAGTTTGTTTTTCATTCCACATCCATCCTATGGAGGGTAACCAAAGAACATATTGATACACAATTGGCCTAGAAACTAGGCCTAAAAGGATTTACATAAGTACATCCAGAGGTATCTACAGACTATCTTATCTTTTGTAAGCAAATTTAGGATATTTACTTAATATGTCTGGATTATTATTTTTATTAATAAGATATCTTGACATAACACATATCATACTACTTATGTTCCTCAATAAGTGAACAATGAAGCAGTGCTCGAGAAAGACAACGTAATGAGCAGGAACGAATAACGGGAGAGAAAGAAATGGACGGGTGCAGAGGAGAAAGTAATGGGCAGAAATGAACGGTGGCAGAGGAGAAAGTAATGGGCAGAAATGAACGGTGAGAGAGGAGAAAGGAATGAGCAGAAATGAACGGTGAGAGAGGAGAAAGTAATGGGCAGAAAAGAAGAAATGTGGACACTTCCTTTGGCGGCTAACGAGGCAGTTTGTCTCACGATGTCAACCACGGCATCGTCGCCGCCACCGCCGTCATTGTTCAGTATGACCACCATCATACGTGTTATGTAAAAGGACGCAAGTGCAACTAATGTAATATTTTATTGTGGCAACGTTTCGCTCTCCAGGAGCTTTATCAAGCCGTTACCTGGAGAGCGAAACGTTGCCACAATAAAATGCCACATTAGTTGCATTTGTGTCCTTTTAACTAACAATGTCGGTAATTCTACCAACATTAATGCAACCATAATACACACCACTAGCACTGTTCTGAAGCCACACTCCAACATTTCACTCACCTCAACTCTTCCTTTCTTACCAGTATATATACGATTTGTATCCTCCGCATGATTTGATAATGGTCTTACCAACCTTAACATTCTCTCGACAAAAGCTCTTTCTGCAGACGTTCTTCACGTCTATATCAACTGCACAATTAGTAATCCGTAACGACCGAGCAATAACTTGTCTGTCAGACTTACGGATAACAAAATATCAGTCAAACTTGAAAAGAAGCAAGCAAGGAACCACAAGAACGAACACTGCAGCAGACCTACAGGCGGTCTGGAGTTTTATGACACTGGTCGCGGGTTCTATCACCACCCTTGGTATGGTTCGAGTCGCTACTGGTTCATGCTAGGCAGGCCCAACTCTCACCCACCCACACCCACTCATGTATCCGTCCGACCTATATTTAATGCTACCCAAGGTTGTCGCTTCAATGACGCTACTTGGAAGTTTGTTCCAATCATCCACAACTCTACTGCCGAACCAGTTTCTCTACATCCACACTTAATTCTCCAAAAATGTAATTAATAGCAAAGAACTAATCTCTGGATATAGTTTGGCGACATCAAACAACTCTAGTACCAAATAACTTCCAAAAACTGCTAAGAGTAATAACATAAACAAGGAGCAGCAGACTTCATCCTTCACTGAGGTTACATCAACTGCCTTCAGCATTTTGTCGAAGACACTATTAAAAATTGAAGTCTGTCCGTCTTGCTTCTTTTTTTTGCTGTTAGTGTACCATATGTAAGTGTACCATATGAAGTATGCCAGTTAGTGTACCACATGTAAGTGTACCATATGAGGTGTGGCAGTTAGTGTACCACATGTAAGTGTACCATATGAAGTGTGCCAGTTAGTGTACCACATGTAAGTGTACCATATGAAGTGTGCCAGTCAATGTACCACATGTAAGTGTACCATATGAAGTGTGCCAGTTAGTGTACCACACTAGTAAATGTACCTCACAAGAGTACCGAAAAAAAACAAAGCTGAGAAATGTGAACAGCCGAGTAAGAGCCTCGAAGTGTCATACATTCTACTGCGGAGTGAACTAGGTCTAGAGAGGCCTACGGCCTATCGTCTAATGACCCGCAGGGAAAGAGGAAGCTGCTTTGCTAGGGGAGTGAGAGAGCGGATGTCTTTAGGTCAAAAGGTCAGTCACTGTTACGAGGAAGACAAAATTATGTATGTGTGTATATATATATATATATATATATATATATATATATATATATATATATATATATATATATATATATATATATATATATATATATGTGTGTGTGTGTGTGTGTGTGTGTGTGTGTGTACTCACCTAGTTGTACTCACCTAGTTGAGGTTGCGGGGGTCGAGTCCGAGCTCCTGGCCCCGCCTCTTCACTGATCGCTACTAGGTCACTCTCCCTGAGCCGTGAGCTTTATCGTACCTCTGCTTAAAGCTATGTATGGATCCTGCCTCCACTACATCGCTTCCCAAACTATTCCACTTACTGACTACTCTGTGGCTCTGTGTGTGTGTGTGTGTGTGTGTGTGTGTGTGTGTGTGTGTGTTAAAAGCAGGTGGGGATATAGTTTTGGAGTGGTTGGTGCAATTATTTAATAAATGTATGGAAGAGGGTAAGGTACCTAGGGATTGGCAAAGAGCATGCATAGTTCCTTTGCATAAAGGCAAAGGGGACAAAAGAGAGTGCAAAAATTATAGGGGGATAAGTCTGTTGAGTATACCTGGTAAAGTGTATGGTAGAGTTATTATTGAAAGAATTAAGAGTAAGACGGAGAATAGGATAGCAGATGAACAAGGAGGCTTTAGGAAAGGTAGGGGGTGTGTGGACCAGGTGTTTACAGTGAAACATATAAGTGAACAGTATTTAGATAAGGCTAAAGAGGTTTTTGTGGCATTTATGGATTTGGAAAAGGCGTATGACAGGGTGGATAGGGGGGCAATGTGGCAGATGTTGCAGGTGTATGGTGTAGGAGGTAGGTTACTGAAACCAGTGAAGAGTTTTTACGAGGATAGTGAGGCTCAAGTTAGAGTATGCAGGAAAGAGGGAGATTATTTCCCAGTAAAAGTAGGCCTTAGACAAGGATGTGTGATGTCACCGTGGTTGTTTAATATATTTATAGATGGGGTTGTAAGAGAAGTAAATGCGAGGGTCTTGGCAAGAGGCGTGGAGTTAAAAGATAAAGAATCACACAAAGTGGGAATTGTCACAGTTGCTCTTTGCTGATGACACTGTACTCTTGGGAGATTCTGAAGAGAAGTTGCAGAGGTTGGTGGATGAATTTGGTAGGGCATGCAAAAGAAGAAAATTAAAAGTGAATACAGGAAAGAGTAAGGTTATGAGGATAACAAAAAGATTAGGTGATGAAAGATTGGATATCAGATTGGAGGGAGAAAGTATGGAGGGGGTGAATGTATTCAGATATTTGGGAGTGGACGTGTCAGCGGATGGGTCTATGAAAGATGAGGTGAATCATAGAATTGATGAGGGGAAAAGGGTGAGCGGTGCACTTATGAGTCTGCGGAGACAAAGAACTTTGTCCTTGGAGGCAAAGAGGGGAATGTATGAGAGTATAGTTTTACCAACGCTCTTATATGGGTGTGAAGCATGGGTGGTGAATGTTGCAGCGAGGAGAAGGCTGGAGGCAGTGGAGTTGTCATGTCTGAGGGCAATGTGTGGTGTGAATATAATGCAGAGAATTCGTAGTTTGGAAGTTAGGAGGAGGTGCGAGATTACCAAAACTGTTGTCCAGAGGGCTGTAGTGGAAGGAAGGCGGGGTAGGGGTCGGCCTAGGAAAGGTTGGAGGGAGGGGGTAAAGGAGGTTTTGTGTGCGAGGGGCTTGGACTTCCAGCAGGCATGCGTGAGCGCGTTTGATAGGAGTGAATGGAGACAAATGGTTTTTAATACTTGACGTGCTGTTGGAGTGTGAGCAAAGTAACATTTATGAAGGGATTCAGGGAAACCGGCAGGCCGGACTTGAGTCCTGGAGATGGGAAGTACAGTGCCTGCACTCTGAAGGAGGGGTGTTAATGTTGCAGTTTAAAAACTGTAGTGTAAAGCACCCTTCTGGCAAGACAGTGATGGAGTGAATGATGGTGAAAGTTTTTCTTTTTCGGGCCACCCTGCCTTGGTGGGAATCGGCCTGTGTGTTAATAATATATATATATATATATATATATATATATATATATATATATATATATATATATATATATATATATATATTATGTCGTGCCGAATAAGTAAAAGTTGCTATTTTGGCTTAAATAGCAACACTCTTCTTGCCGAATAAGACAAGCGAAATTTTATGTATACAATAATTTCGCAAAAATCATTCTGAACTCCCATCAAGCATTAGGGGAATTGCCAATAAACCCCTGGCTGCCTTCAAGAGAGAGCTGGACAGATACCTAAAGTCAGAGCCGGATCAGCCGGGCTGTGGCTCGTACGTCGGACTGCGTGCGGCCAGCAGTAACAGCCTAGTTGATCAGGCCCTGATCCATCGGGAGGCCTGGTCATGGACCGGGCCGCGGGGGCGTTGATCCCCGGAATAACCTCCAGGTAACCTCCAGGTAACGACAAAAATATATTTCATTGTTTGTTTATTATTAAATTATTGTAAACTTATCTAAAACATATTTAGTTGGATTATGCTAAATTAAATTGAGCTTGTTATAATAAGGTTAGGTAAGTTTTCTAAGGTTCTTTTGATACAAAATTATTAATTTTACATTAACGTAAATGAAAAAATATATCTTTAAACTTACAAGGGAAATTTTTAGAAAGGACTTTACTTTAAATGAGTTCTTGCTAATTGACCAGTTTTACATATTCGACCCGACATTATATATATATATATATATATATATATATATATATATATATATATATATATATATATATATATATATATTTTAGGTAGTAGGTTGGTAGACAGCAACCACCCAGGGAGGTACTACCGTCCTACCAAGTGAGTGTAAAATGAAAGCCTGTAATTGTTTTACATGATGGTAGGATTGCTGGTGTCCATTTTTCTGTCTCATAAACATGCAAGGTTTCAGGTGCGTCTTGCTACTTCTACTTACACTTAGGTCACACTACACATACATGTACAAGCATATATATATACACACCCCTCTTTGTTTTCTTCTATTTTCTTACTAGTTCTTGTTCTTGTTTATTTCCTCTTACCTCCATGGGGAAGTGGAACAGAATTCTTCCTCCGTAAGCCATGCGTGTTGTAAGAGGCGACTAAAATGCCGGGAGCAAGGGGCTAGTAACCTCTTCTCCTGTATACCTGGAGTTTACCTGGAGAGAGTTCCGGGGGTCAACGCCCCCGCGGCCCGGTCTGAGACCAGGCCTCCTGGTGGATCAGAGCCTGATCAACCAGGCTGTTGCTGCTGGCTGCACGCAAACCAACATACGAGCCACAGCCCGGCTGATCCGGAACTGACTTTAGGTGCTTGTCCAGTGCCAGCTTGAAGACTGCCAGGGGTCTGTTGGTAATCCCCCTTATGTGTGCTGGGAGGCAGTTGAACAGTCTCGGGCCCCTGACACTTATTGTATGGTCTCTTAACGTGCTAGTGACACCCCTGCTTTTCATTGGGGGGATGGTGCATCGTCTGCCAAGTCTTTTGCTTTCGTAGTTGGTGATTTTCGTGTGCAAGTTCGGTACTAGTCCCTCTAGGATTTTCCAGGTGTATATAATCATGTATCTCTCCCTCCTGCGTTCCAGGGAATACAGGTTTAGGAACCTCAAGCGCTCCCAATAATTGAGGTGTTTTATCTCCGTTATGCGCGCCGTGAAAGTTCTCTGTACATTTTCTAGGTCGGCAATTTCACCTGCCTTGAAAGGTGCTGTTAGTGTGCAGCAATATTCCAGCCTAGATAGAACAAGTGACCTGAAGAGTGTCATCATGGGCTTGGCCTCCCTAGTTTTGAAGGTTCTCATTATCCATCCTGTCATTTTTCTAGCAGATGCGATTGATACAATGTTATGGTCCTTGAAGGTGAGATCCTCCGACATGATCACTCCCAGGTCTTTGACGTTGGTGTTTCGCTCTATTTTGTGGCCAGAATTTGTTTTGTACTCTGATGAAGATTTAATTTCCTCATGTTTACCATATCTGAGTAATTGAAATTTCTCATCGTTGAACTTCATATTGTTTTCTGCAGCCCACTGAAAGATTTGGTTGATGTCTGCCTGGAGCTTTGCAGTGTCTGCAATGGAAGACACTGTCATGCAGATTCGGGTGTCATCTGCAAAGGAAGACACGGTGCTGTGGCTGACATCCTTGTCTATGTCGTATATAAGGATGAGGAACAAGATGGGAGCGAGTACTGTGCCTTGTGGAACAGAGCTTTTCACCGTAGCTGCCTCGGACTTTACTCTGTTGACGACTACTCTCTGTGTTCTGTTATATATTACTAAATGTAAAAGGAGAAACTTTCGTTTTTCCTAAGGCCACCCTGCCTCGGTGGGATGCGGCTGGTGTGTTGAAAGAAAGATATATATATATATATATATATATATATATATCGTGCCGAGTATGTAAAACTGGTCAATTAGCAAGAACTCATTTAAAATTAAGTCCTTTCTAAAATTTTCTCTTGTACGTTTAAAGATATATTTTTTTCATTAATGTTGATGTAAAAATTTATAATTTTGCACCAAAAGGAACTTAGAAAACTTACCTAACCTTATTATATCAAGAGCAATTTATTTTAGCCTAACCCAACTAAATATATTTTAGATTTATTTACAATAATTTAATACTAAACAAACACAGTGAAATATATATTTTTCGTTAGGTTCAGAATTATTTTGGCGAAATTATTGCATACACAAATTTTCACTTGACCTATATGGCAAGATGAGCGTTGCTATTTAAGCCAAGATGGCAAGTTCTGCCTATTCAGCACGACATTATATATATATATATATATATATATATATATATATATATATATATATATATATATATATATATATATATATATATATGTGTGTGTGTGTGTGTGTGTGTGTGTGTGTGTGTGTGTGTGTGTGTGTGTGTGTGTGTGTGTGTGTGTCTGTGTGTGTGTGTGTTAGTTAAAGATTAGCCGGTATTCTCCCGGCCCAGGCCTTGTCCAAGTGGTGGCCCGGCCTTGGCTCCCTCTTTAGGGAGTGTCTGAGACCTAAGTCTCCCATGGGAGGAGGCACAAGTACCTCCTCATCTTTGGGACCAACTGTCCCCAGGCCTAGCCACAAGCTAGGCCTCTCTGGTCTGTCATCCCCGCCTCATGGGGGCAAATGGGAATGACAGTCTTATGAGCTAAAGGCTCGGGCTCAGGCACCTACCCTACCCTAGAAGTGTTAGGCATGGTGTCGATCTGTGTGTGTGTGTGTGTGTATATATATATATATATATATATATATATATATATATATATATATATATATATATATATATATATCGGACCCTAGATGTAGTTGATATTAACTACATCAGTACACTAACTTTAAGAATATTTGAATCCCTAAAGTATATTAAAATAAAACTTTCTAGGGACCGAGGCTACGGTAACACTACGCTAGACTACTCTCATAACCTGGTAACCCCTCATACCACCACTTATTGTGTCACTTACACTTGCCTGTTGACAATGGTATAAAATACCGAGAAGAGTTCAGCTCCATGAAGCTGAACTTTTCTCCTGGCTGAGGGACAGACCACCTCGAATACTATTTTTAAAAGTTTGATGGATTGATTATATCATCTTCCTTTCACTACTATACGTGCTGCCTCTGTATTTGACTGAAGAAGCCTACTGTATAGGCAAAACGTTTGAAGAAAAAGAGATACCCAAGTGTTGCACATGTGTCTTAATCATCAATATACACTGGTCTTGAGACCCGGTGTCTAATCTTCACTGAAACGCAACCCTCGCACCAGTCTACACTCAACCTTGTGAATCACCATAACTCGCCTCCAGTTACGCCAGCCAATCACCTGGAACTTAGCAACCTTAACAAGCCAATCAACGCTCGTCTCACAAGACTAGGGCAGGATGCCCCGCCCCTCATCGTGGAATTAGCCTTCTGATTAGTTACTCGTGCCTCTGAACTAATGTCATTGGCTGCCGGGGAAAACTTCGGGAGGAGACCCCCAAAAAAAGAGGAGGGCCAGAGGTGCCCCGAGACGAGTGCCAACTATTATTCAGTTTAAAGCCAGTGGCTGAGTGTGTAAGACGCAGTTTATGAGTAGGAGCTGAAGAGTGCCAGGGGCAACACTTGCACAGTGCCAGCGTGGGACTTGAAGAGTTCCAGGGGTAACACTTGCACAGTGCCAGTGTGGGACCTGAAGAGTACCAGGGGTAACGTACAGTGCGAGCGTGGGACCTGAAGTGTGCCAGGGGTAACACTTGCACAGTGCCAGCGTTGGACCTGAACAGTTCCAGGGGTAACACTTGCACAGTGCCAGTATGGGACCTGAAGAGTGCCAGGGGTAACACTTGCACGGTGCCAGCGTGGAACCTGAAGAGTGCCAGGAGTAACACTTGCACAGTGCCAGCGTGGGACCTGAAGAGTGCCAGGGGTAACACTTGTACGGTGCCAGCGTGGGATCTGAAGTGCCAGGGGTAACACTTGTACGGTGCCAGCGTGGGACCTGAAGAGTGCCAGGGGTAGCACTTGCACAGTGTCAGCGTGGAACCTGAAAAGTGCCAGGGGTAACACTTGCAGTGCCTTACGTTTAAAAACTTAAGAATTAAATATTCCTGGTAATCAACGTCGCCATAAACAGGTAAGGATCAAAATATATTTATAGACAGATAAAGATTTCTGAATTTTATCCGACTCAATAATCCTACGATATTCATTTACAACTGATAATATATGTGCTGCTAGTGGCGATGTTACCAATAATGGTTAATAAAGCAATCAACAGTAGAACCCCAGACAAAAACACCAAACAATAAACCAGACAAAACACCAAACAATAAACCAGACAAAACACCAAACAATAAACCAGACAAAACACCAGACAATAAACCAGACAAAACACCAAACAATAAACCAGACAAAACACCAAACAATAAACCAGACAAAACACCAAACAATAAACCAGACAAAACACCAAACAATAAACCAGACAAAACACCAAACAATAAACCAGACAAAACACCAGACAATAAACCAGACAAAACACCAAACAATAAACCAGACAAAACACCAAACAATAAACCAGACAAAACACCAAACAATAAACCAGACAAAACACCAGACAATAAACAAGACAAAACACCAAACAATAAACCAGACAAAACACCAAACAATAAACCAGACAAAACACCAAACAATAAACCAGACAAAACACCAAACAATAAACCAGACAAAACACCAAACAATAAACCAGACAAAACACCAAACAATAAACCAAACACCAATAAACCAGACAAAACACCAAACAATAAACAAGACAAAACACCAAACAATAAACCAGACAAAACACCAATAAACCAGACAAAACACCAAACAATAAACAAGACAAAACACCAAACTATAAACAAAACAAAACACCATACAATAAACCAGACAAAACACCAAACAATAAACAAGACAAAACACCAAACTATAAACCAGACAAAACACCAAACAATTCAGACAAAACACCAAACAATAAACAAGACAAAACACCAAACAATAAACCAGACAAAACACCAAACAATAAACAAGACAAAACACCTAACAATAAACCAGACAAAACACCAAACAATAAACAAAACAAAACACCATACAATAAACCAGACAAAACACCAAACAATAAACAAGACAAAACACCAAACAATAAACCAGACAAAACACCAAACAATAAACAAGACAAAACACCTAACAATAAACCAGACAAAACACCTAACAATAAACCAGACAAAACACCAAACAATAAACAAGACAAAACACCAAACAATAAACCAGACAAAACACCAAACAATAAACCAGACAAAACACCAAACAATAAACAAGACAAAACACCAAACAATAAACCAGACAAAACACCAAACAATAAACAAGACAAAACACCTAACAATAAACCAGACAAAACACCAAACAATAAACAAAACACCATACAATAAACCAGACAAAACACCAAACAATAAACAAGACAAAACACCAAACTATAAACCAGACAAAACACCAAACAATAAACAAGACAAAACACCTAACAATAAACCAGACAAAACACTAAACAATAAACAAAACAAAACACCATACAATAAACCAGACAAAACACCAAACAATAAACAACACCAAACTATAAACCAGACAAAACACCAAACAATTCAGACAAAACACCAAACAATAAACAAGACAAAACACCAAACAATAAACCAGACAAAACACCAAACAATAAACAAGACAAAACACCAAACAATAAACCAGACAAAACACCAAACAATAAACAAGACAAAACACCTAACAATAAACCAGACAAAACACCAAAAAACCAGACAAAACACCAAACATTAAACCAGACAAAACACCTAACAATAAACCAGACAAAACACCTAACAATAAACCAGACAAAACACCAATAAACCAGACAAAACACCAAACAATAAAACACCAGATAATAAAACACAGATTGACACCCTTTACTTTAGAGAAGAAAATTTAAACGTTTCGGTCCCTCCTGAAGCATTTTTGGTTCCAAAGTATCGTGACATTCAAGGTTAGCATATTCTTAATGACAGAGGGAGGGAGTAAGCACCAAGCCCGTATGGGGAATATATACACCGCCTAAGTAATGGGGAGATAATAAGATCTGATCAGAGAGGGGGGTAGCTCCAATTCCTCTGATCACGAGCCTTTCAGCAACCTCAAGGACTTGGCCTTACAGTGGTCAAGGTCAGCATAGTGTTTACCTACGTCTGTGTCAGTAAGAATGTACCAGGCTTATATAGAGATGTATACTCTCTGTAATAAAGTACATATGTATGCATACTGACGTATATGCATACATGTATATTAAATTCTTAATAGACATGCATGTGTATAATGAGGTATAACATTATGTATATATATATATAAAGACGTAGAATTACAAAAACGAGTAGAGAAACATTTAAATTGTGGGGCTTCACGAGCTCCTCAAATGCCAGTGAGAAACCGAAGATTCAACAGGCGTTCCCTCTCCGGATCGCCACACTGGGGAGCTGGAAGGAAAAAGTGGCATCTGGTGGTTTCGATGATTCTACAGCCCAGTTCCTCGAGGAAACTCGTGGCATGTTTCCCCAGGAGTCAGTGAACTTCCCTGTGATCAGCAGCACTGCCCTGCTGATTGGCACTGTAAAGGACGTACGTGTCGGCCAAAGGTTGATGCACATGTATAGTCGCACACCAACAGTCTTGTATTATTCCAGGGATATAGAGGTGTCCAACCAGGGCAGTTGGTGGGCACATGTGGGGTACTGGGTAGTACAGACTGGGGTTCTCTCTGGGCTGGGCACAGGGCTGTAGCAAGGCTTCTCGTGATCTCCTTGACTTCACTACTTAAAAACGGTTCATACCATGCAAACCATAGTGGTCAGCCATCATTTTGCTGCAAATACACTTGCGGAGAGTCACTGCAATACGAAAGGTTTGCGAGTCAAGACGTGTCAGTTGCAGAAATGGGAACAGGAGAAAGTCACCCAGTTGAAGCACACTCACTGCTAAAAAGCTCTCTCTCTCTCTCTCTCTCTCTCTCTCTCTCTCTCTCTCTCTCTCTCTCTCTCTCTCTCTCTCTCTCTCTCTCTCTCTCTCTCTCATCAGCAGAGCTTGCACCTGCTAGCATAGTTTCATACCATACCACCCATTATTGTTGTCTGTCCTGCGCGTTGTACATCCATTGCTCTATCCTGTTTAAACTAATTTTTCAAACCTGCATCCTCCTCGTATAATAGTTTTAGTATCCATTACTGGTATTCCTATTTGGATTCCATTTTTTCTTATTTACACTTCTTATTTATTCATTTTTTTTATTTATTTATTTATTTTTTTTTGGGGGGAGGGGGGTCTCATATTGTGACTAAATTAAGACTGTTTACAATCTGAGGTATCCCCCTAGCACTTAAAACCTCCTTCACAACCTCCCTCCAACCCTTCCTGGGACGACCCCAACTCATCAGACATTCCACCGAAGATATATGTGCACATCCTCTTGGTCATCCTATTTTGCTCCAGGCTTTCTAAATGTCCAAACTACCTCAACAACTCTTCCTTATCTCTAGGAATTACACTTTTGGTAATCCCACACCGTGTTCTAATTTCTACATTCCGAATGCTCAGCATAATATTCACACCACACATTGCTCTCAAACATGACATCTCCATTGCATCTAGCCGCCGCCTCACTGCAGTGTTCAAAATCCATACCTAGCACCCATATGAAAGTGTATACTCTGGTACATTTTCCATTTTGTCTCCATAGACATACTTTCTCTCTTCACAGACACCTTAACCCGCCATCAACCCATAATTTCTTTATTCTACGATTCACTTCATCTTTCACAAACCCATCTGCCGACATGTTCACTCAAATATCTGAGTACATTCACTTCCTCCACACTCCCTCTCTCTAACCTGACAGCCAGTTTCTTCTCTCTCATTAACTTGCTCTTTCCAATTTTTAATTTCCTTCTTTCGCACAACCTTACACGACTATCCTTCAGAATCTTCCAAAACAACTAATATCGGTAAAGAGCATCAGTGACAACTCTCACTTTGTATCAGATTCAATATCTTTTTAATCCCACACTTCTTCCCAGCACCCCAGCATTTTTTTTACCTCATCTATATACATATTAACCAAAAATAGCGGCAGCATACATCCTTGTCTAGGATAACTATTTTCCAGTAAAAGTAGGCCTTAGATTCTTGTTATCTTTCCATAAATTTTCTGGGGTACCACCCACATGTTACTTGATCTCCTTCGCTATAAATGGTTAAGATATGTACTCTTATCTCAAGGCTGAGGACGAGGCGAGATATATATATATATATATATATATATATATATATATATATATATATATATATATATATATATATATACCAAATATATATATATATTTACCAAACTGCGGCAGGCTAGGACTCGACCCTATGAACCTTGTGCCGCCTCCAGAGACAGCACAATGTATGCATCACCTGGAGGGGGCACAAGGTTCGAAGGATCGAGTCCTGGCCTGCCGCAGTTTGGTAAATGATTTAAAATCACTATATATGTTTGTGTTTGTGTGTGTGTGTGTGTGTGTGTGTGTGTGTGTGTGTGTGTGTGTGTGTGTGTGTGTGTGTGTGGTGTGTGTGTGGTGTGTGTGGTGTGTGTGTGGTGTGTGTGTGGTGTGTGTGTGGTGTGTGTGTGGTGTGTGTGTGGTGTGTGTGTGGTGTGTGTGTGGTGTGTGTGTGGTGTGTGGTGTGTGTGTGGTGTGTGTGTGGTGTGTGTGTGGTGTGTGTGTGGTGTGTGTGTGGTGTGTGTGTGTGTGTGTGGTGTGTGTGTGGTGTGTGTGTGGTGTGTGTGTGGTGTGTGTGTGGTGTGTGTGTGGTGTGTGTGTGGTGTGTGTGTGGTGTGTGTGTGGTGTGTGTGTGGTGTGTGTGTGTGTGTGTGTGTGTGTGTGTGTGTGTGTGTGTGTGTGTGTGTGTGTGTGTGTGTGTGTGTGTGTGTGTGTGTGTGTGTGTGTGTGTGTGTGTGTGTGTGTGGTGTGTGTGTGTGTGGTGTGTGTGTGTGGTGTGTGTGTGTGGTGTGTGTGTGTGTGGTGTGTGTGTGTGTGTGTGTGTGTGTGTGGTGTGTGTGTGTGTGGTGTGTGTGTGTGGTGTGTGTGTGTGTGTGGTGTGTGTGTGTGTGGTGTGTGTGTGTGTGGTGTGTGTGTGTGTGGTGTGTGTGTGTGGTGTGTGTGTGTGTGGTGTGTGTGTGTGGTGTGTGTGTGTGGTGTGTGTGTGTGTGGTGTATGTGTGTGTGGTGTATGTGTGTGTGGTGTATGTGTGTGGTGTGTGTGTGTGGTATGTGTGTGGTGTGTGTGTGTGGTGTGTGTGTGGTGTGTGTGTGTGTGGTGTGTGTGTGGTGTGTGTGTGGTGTGTGTGGTGTGTGTGTGTGGTGTGTGTGTGGTGTGTGTGTGTGGTGTGTGTGTGGTGTGTGGTGTGTGGTGTGTGTGTGTGGTGTGTGTGTGTGTGTGGTGTGTGTGTGTGTGGTGTGTGTGGTGTGTGTGTGGTGTGTGTGTGGTGTGTGTGTGTGTGTGTGTCTCACGTGCCGAATAGGTAAAACTTGGGATTTTGGCTTAAATAGCAACGCTCTTCTTGCCGAATAAGGCAAGCGAAAATTTGTGTATGCAGTAATTTCGCAAAAATCATTCTGAACCTAACGAATAAAATATATTTCATTGTGTTTCTTTTTAAATTATTGTAAACTTATCTAAAATATATTTAGTTGGGTAAGGCTATAATAAGGTTAGGTAACTTTTCTAAGGATTCCAAGGTACAAAATTAACACAAATGAAATATATATATCTTTAAACGTATAAGAGAAAACTTAAAAAAGAACTTAATTTTAAACGAGTTCCTGCTAATTGACCAGTTTTTACCTATTCGGCACGACATACATTACATTATATATATATATATATATATATATATATATATATATATATATATATATATATATATATATATATATATAATATAATCACTATCAAATAACTATGAAAATGTGAGAAATCACGAAAGCGCTTGGAATTTCACTATTTTTTTTCACAGTGGTCATTCTGCATAAGCATAATAATGATAATAATAAATTTCCTGGTTTAACCTTCGGAGCTTCTAGTACTTGAGCAGGTGAAGGATCCATGTCAGGGACACCTACTGTACGAATGATCTTAAGTACACTGTGTGAAGTTTCCTGCAGGACTCCTTAATTCAGTTCCTGAATTCTTTTCCAAGGTTTGCTCATTTTGCATATACTGCCAAAGTTACACGGTTCAATGCTTTTGGTATATTTTGTGATGCTGACTTCCAGATCCTTTCTACTGTGTTACAGATTTACCTCTGTGGATTTAGTTCTTCTCGGGGTCTGTTTTTTCCTTCTGTTTACATGATTCTTGCAGTTGAAGTTTAACTCTAGTAGCCACTTAGCTGACCACTCCTTCACCCTGTCCAGGTTTCCCCGGAGCCTGTCTCTATCCTCCCATGTTTCCTCTCTCTCATCAGTTTTACATCATCAGCAAGGAGGAACGCACAAGAGTCGATCCCCTCTGGGAGATCATTACCGTAAATTAGGAACGGCAGTGGCCCAAGTACCCATCCCTGAGGGACTCCACTCATTACGCACTTCCACTCAGACACATCTTCCTTCACCGTTACTCTGTCTCCTGTCTCTCGTATACTCCCTAATCCACTTTACTATTTTTCCTTCCCCTTCTTATTTTTCTAGTATGCAATCTACAGTGAACTAACTTATCAAATTCTTTATAGCGATGTGATAAAATGCAGCCATCTAGGCCCTGCATTTCCTGTTCTCTCTTAAAACTTCATAAAATTTTCCGAGACAATTTCCGGTCTCTGAATCCGTGTTAGTTTTCTCTGACCAGTTTTTTTTCCCCTCCCCTCCCGACTACATGTTCTACGAACCACCACCTTATACTTTTCTTCAGAACTTTATCTAGTATACACGTCAGTAAATAGCCAAAGCCCAGCTTCCAACTTTAATAGCATGTGTGGAGAAACAAACTCTTTCAACGAGTACGATATAGCGCAAGTTTGTCTTATTCCAGTATTGTCGGTTAACTTTAGGTAAATTTATATTAATTTACTTGCTCAAACAACCTCCCCCCCCCCACACCACAGTAACAAATGTGAGTTTTTGAAAGGTTTAGGTGTGGCAGTAAACAAGGAACTGTACTGCATGCGAAAACTCTCATCCAATTTAAAAGACTGTTTGCCGTAGAAAGTTGTGACCTTTACGGAGCACTGACCACGAAGGTCACTCATCGCTCACAGCCATAAAATATATACAACACAATAATAAAAATTAATACAACAATAAAATCAACCAACACTGAATACAGTGAATGTGATAACTGATTACAATACCGACCAGTTGATAAACTGAGGGAATGACCATCTCAAAACTGTCATCAAGGGTGATGGACTGACAACATTGCCTCAACATTATCTGCTTATGCTGCCACCTCTGTACTCGACTGAAGAAGTCTACTGTGTAGGCGAAAAGTTTTGAAATAAAGATACCTAAATAACCAGCATCATTTAAAAAACTCATTAAGTTATCAATGCTAAAAGACTTCCCTTAAACGTTGGGCGAGGTCAAGGGAGCTATGGTTATAGCAAACTAATTTAACCTGTCCTGCCTGTTTCTTCCTATGAATATTAGTACCTACCTAGTTTCGTGGCAGCTAGACGGTCTCCCTTATTTGCTGAAGTGTCGTTCTGTAAGTCCACTCAGAGGTTCCTCTTTCCCCGTTTAGTATCTATGAAGATATATGAATTATTAGTCATGGGTTTTCACTGTTATTGTTGATGAACCAAGTAGGTACGCGCCTTGTTCTCTGCAATTTCTATGTTTTCTTGAAAATCCCTCTTCCGTTCCTATGAAACCACTCTTACTGTATCCAGGAGCCGTAGGCACCAGCAACGTTTTCTTAAGGGTGTCTTTGTGAACAGGTTTTTCTTTTAGTCTTCATTCTCTTAATTCCTTCAACATCTTGGGCTCTCCTTGTTTTGTACATGTCCATCTCATCATGCAACAACTCACATTTTCTACTGTCCCGAGTGGTCAATACTTTCTTCAGCTTCGTCAACTTCAATGTGTTCTCTCTACCTTTATATTTTTTTTTTACCTGTGATGCTTGAAGCCTTCTTACATTGCTCTCCACCTGGGGTGTGTCAAAGCATTGGTATCGATGTTATCTGTTAATTTTGATGGTATCGGCCTAAAACGGAGTATCGATATCGGCTAAAATTTTGGTATCGTCCCATCATTACCCTCAACACTGTTCGCTTACCTAGGACCTACAATCTACGACTTTACAAGAACAGCTCCTGGTCTACATTATCAATCATTGTTCACCAGAATTACTTTAACTCTGAAAGACCGACTTCTTGCTCTCTGACTCCTCTTATTTCAAATATATTCGATCGCATCAAGTGAAATTTCATCCTCAAACCACGTACTCTAATTCTAATCTCTGCCCCCTGACTTCTGTGGTCTTCCTAAAACTTGCATACCTCGTGTTTCTTTAACCCTTATAAATTCCTCTAGAGGCTCAGTCTCTTTTCTTGCCGCCTTGCTTGCCAGAACTCTCCCTTCTTTTCTTGAATCTCTGTTAATTTCAAATCTTCATCGGACGAGTGCGGTCACCTCCTGCCCCTAAGACGCTAAGTTTTGCTGTAGAATGAAGGCCATTGAGGAGCTGTTTCCCTGTTCCTGTTAACGTCTTTCATGATCGTATTCGTCTGTGTGCACACATTCTCTCTTTCCAAAGTAACTACCAATCTCAAGGTTTCAGTGGCCCTGATGAACCCTACAAGGAGAGACGTTGTCTCCAGTTCTCTTTTTCTCAAGGTTTTGGATTCACTCGTATCCCCTGTTCCTACTAACCTTTACATGGAGCATTTGAAAGTCTTCCACTGTGAAGTACTGATAAAGGTCATCTTCAGCTTCGCTAAGTAGATGTGTTCACTCTACGGCCGCCTGACTCCTAGTGTCTTCCAACTCTTACTTGCTGCTCTTAATCATGCTTCGTTCATCAAGATTAAAACTGAATGAGACTCACACTCACTATTCTCTTTATCAGATGTTCATGTACGCTTCTCTGCCAAGCTTTTCTTTTTCCGTCTACCACAAGCGATGAAAAGTTCATTAAAATTTACAAGAATAAAAACTTTTACTCTTAAATTAAAACTTAAAGAAAAAATGTAAATTTCACTGGAAAAAAATGAATTTCCTATAAGTGCTAAGAAAACCTTAAGCGGTATGCACTGTATATTCACTACTTTTCTTACTATGCACCAATTGTTAATTCAGTTTTTTTTTTTTCTCTCTCTCTCTCTCTATGCTTCCTCCATCTGTGATCCTCTTAAAATTTCTAAATGCTGAATTTTCCTTCACAGTAAACAACTCTCTTCTTGGCTGTGCTTCACACTTTCATAAAATCTGTCAACTCTCACACTAAGCGCACTTTATTCTCTCCCTAACCCGCCTCTCCTGGGAAAACTCCTGCACTTTGCTCTCCCCTTATTCCCAAAATAAAAATTTTAGTTCCCCATTCATTCCTCTGGATAATAAAACCCGCATCTCGTTCAACTGAATACTGACACTTCGTAGTAGTCTGGTTCACACCTCGCCACTGACCGTGGAAATCTTAAAATATTTCTCCCTCTCCTCCTTCCCCCCCCCTCCCCCCCTCCCTCTCCCCCTCCCTCCCTGCTATATTTCAGCACTAAGCTTTCTTTCACTGAGCAACTAAAGATCGCGAGATTTCATTCAAATCTTCGAGTTATTACAAAATTTTTGGCACACGCAAACACGAACATTTTGAGGCGTGAAGTGGTTAAATAACAAAGAACGACAGGCTGATGACGATGGTAATTTAATTTAGAATAACAAAGACAATAAACCCAAAGAAATGTATCTATAATAAAATCGTTAATAAACAATATCTCGTGAAATCGTTTTCGACTTGAACAACGGCGACCCGGCTTACAGTGTTCAACATAACGGGGTTGATATTATAATCACGGGGAAGCGCTAAACTCCTCGCATGTGGGGGGGGGGGGGATGGAAGGTATTCAGGCTCAATTCAGGGAACCGGAGCACAGACCCAATTCCCTACATCAAGAGCCCCTCACCAGCGTCAAGGAACCTCCGTTGAGGGGAACAGGGTTGATAAACCATGTAAATGAAACAGTGAGTGTGATAACAGTCTTACGCAGTGACTGGTAGTGATAACAGTCTTACGCAGTGACTGGTAGTGATAACAGTCTTACGCAGTGACTGGTAGTGATAACAGTCTTACGCAGTGACTGGTAGTGATAACAGTCTTACGCAGTGACTGGTAGTGATAACAGTCTTACGCAGTGACTGGTAGTGATAACAGTCTTACGCAGTGACTGTGGCAGCCGCCGACCTGCTCAGTGTGGGTGATAACTCGCTCCATTACACGACTTAACATCTGGGGGTATTTTCATTATCCCAGCCCCGGATGTGTGCTGAGTGCTGCCTTTATCTTCTCAACGCACGTGCCTGCTAGATTCTCCTCTCTCTCTCTCTCTCTCTCCCTCTCTCTCTCCCTCTCTCTCTCTGTGCCTCTCTCTCTGTGCCTCTCTCTCTGTGCCTCTCTCTCTATGCCTCTCTCTCTCTGTGCCTCTCTCTCTGTGCCTCTCTCTCTCTCTCTCTCTCTCTCTCTCTTTCTACATTCTTGTATTATCTTTTCACATTTCCTCTTGCATTAGTCCTATTCAAATTAGTTTACATAAATGTTTTACTTCTTATGCATAGAAGAAAGAATATGTAGAACCAAGAAGTATTTTATGTTCTTAAGAAGCATCTAATGCAACAAAAACGAACCGTCAGCACTCGAGGGACACACTTATGTAAATACTTCTTCCTTACGAGGGTAATGGAGTCACCTCTCCCAGTTGATTTCATTAGCGCTTCCAATTCACTGCGTGTCTCATAGTGGCGGCATTGTGTGTGCTGGAGAACAGAGGAGGTTGGTGTTCTGCCGTGTTGTGAGAGTCATCTGTGTGTGTGGGGCAACAACTACCTCGGTCTGGCAACACCTCTGTCAGCCACTTGGATTTCCTGGGCGGTGTGATGCGCGGCTCTTGCGTCAAAAACCCCTTCCGCAGTTGCATATCTTAATCCTTTCCTCTACATCTCGAATCAGCCGTGCCTTTCATGTCCCTTCCTGTGTTGTAACGAGGTTTCCTCCTCCACTAACTGGGCTATGTTTTTTTCGTAGCAGCATCCAAACTTTTTTCTTTCACTTTCCTATATATCATTTCCAATCCCCCCTCATTTGTACCGAAGCCTTTATCTTATCCCCGTATCTTCGTGTGTTTCCACTACCATAATTTCATTAGTCATGAAAAACTTTATACAACCCATGAACTAGTATGTCTGTCTTCTTAAACTAGCACGTCTCAAACTAATTTCTCAAGAGCAACTTGGTTCTACTAGAATAAAGGCTCATATCCCTATTACAGATCTTTATCAGTTAATAAGAAAAACCTGAACATGGAACATGGAATTCAGTAACATTTAGAAAAGGTTTTATACATCAAAATAATTTTAATCCTCGAAGGTGATCCTTAGGTGACATCTCTGAAGCAAACAGCTTGTTACAGCTTACCTTCAGCTTCTGCTGCTGTGAAAGAGAACCTTATAATGGATCCTTAGGTGAGAGGAGACCTAACAGCTGATGCTGTCTTTGTAAACATCCTAAGTTGTAATGTTTATCATATTAGCACTAACGTTAATGTCTCTTTATTGCCACAGGCCTTGAATACTGACAGTAAATGAGCTGATAGACTCATTAGTAAACGAGATAATAATGTTATTTAATAATGACTAAGGATGGAGAAATTGAAACTCCTAATAACGCGAAGGAATAGTTGAATGGAGCACTGTTTGTGAAGTATCACCAGACACAAATTTTTCGCTACATCATGTACACTCTTCAGACTGACTAAATATCTGATAAAGAGCCTGGTATATAAGGGTTGTAAACCACTATGAGCAGAGTTATTACTGACTGCACTTGATACTGACCACAATTGACGAAGACCTTAGTATTTAATTACAGGGTGATGGAAGAACAGTGAAACTGACCCCCGCCCATGTGGTAGTGATGGTGATAGTGGTGATGGTGATAGTGGTGGTGGTGATAGTGGTGATGGTGGTGGCAGGGGTGGTGGTGATGGTGGTAGTGGTGATGATATGATAGTGGTGATGGCGGTAGTGGTGATATGATAGTGGTGATGGCAGTGGCGGGGTGATGGTGGTGGTGATGATTGTGGTGGCGGGGTGATGGTGGTGGTGATGATTGTGGTGGCGGGGTGATGGTGGTGGTGATGATTGTTGTGGCGGGGTGATGGTGGTGGTGATGATTGTGGTGGCGGGGTGATGGTGGTGGTGATGATTGTGGTGGCGGGGTGATGGTGGTGGTGGTGATTGTGGTGGCGGGGTGATGGTGGTGGTGATAATGGTGATGGAGATGATGGTGGTGGTGACGATGGTGGTGGTGATGGTGGTGATGGTGATGATGGTGGTGATGGTCTTGCATTAGTGTCGTTGTTATACAAGGCGCCACGTAACCCTGGACAGTCCAAGTCCAGCACTATTACACCCCCCGTCCCTCACACACACACACACACACACACACACACACACACACACACACACACACACACACACACACACACACACACACAGGTGTCGAACACCATCACTGAACCATCAAAAAAGTATTACACTCCGAAAACAAGCTCTTCTTCGTATCGGTCAAGATATCACAGCCATGAAGGTTATCATGCCCATGTCCGAAACACACCGAGCTTGATTCTTAGCCGTCATTTTGGTCTCATACAAAAAAAAAAAAAAGAAGAGAGGTATCAACATCACTCCAGTAGGCCTAGCAGACGTCATAAATGGAAACTAGGTTCCGTTCCATGTCAGTCCCTGCGTGAAGGTCTGTATTCTGTGCTGGTACCACAGAGAAAGGAGAGAGAATTGCAGGAGTTTAGACAGAAAAAGGAGTGGGAACATTCCATCAAAATATCTAAATGAACCGTTGTTACATTCACACGTGCCAACATTCCTATAAACACGACCAACAGTACTGTCTCCCAGCAACTGTCCGTACCTTACCTTGACCTGTATTCCTCGGAACGCAAGCGAGGAGAATGCATGATGATAAAATACACCTGGGAAATCTTAGAGGGACTGGTCCCAAATCTGCACACGGACATCACTCCCTATGAAAACAAAAGACTCGTCAGGCGGTGTAACATCCTCCCAGTGAAAAGTAGGGGCGCCATGAGTACGCTAGGAGAACACCATACGTGGCAGGGGGCCCAAGATTGTTTAACTGCCTCTCAGCATACATAAGGGGAATTACCAATAGACCCTTGGCCGTCTACCAAAGGAAGCTGGACAGGCACCTGAAGTCGACACCTGACCAGCCGGGCCGTGGTTCGTACGTCGGTTTACGGCGGTCAGCAGTAACAGCCTGGTTGATCAGGCCCTGAGCCCCCACGAGGCCTGGACATGGACCGGGCCGCGGGGGCGTTGATCCCCGGAGCACCCTCCAGGTATACTCCAGGTATTACCTAATAGAAAAAACAAGGACAGCTGCTCTATAGTTGGTGCTCTTGCTCTAAGATCACCAGCGATGCTATTGTTTATACTGTAGTAGGAAGAGTGAGCTGGAAAGAACACGGGGGAATCACACACACTGTTGTCACTCCTGGGTCCATAAGCTGTCTCCAGTAATGATGTCACCGTCAAACTAATCCACTTTGGATGGTACAGAAACCAAGACCCGCACACTGACGCCGAGACTAGGAGAGGTCCAGCTAAGGTAATCTTTCCCATTATTCAAGAGAATTTGGAAGAGCTGTGAAATATATCATCATTTAAACTGAAGAGAGAAGTTAATTAAGGAGACGCTGGACTCTCTGGAGACATCTTAAAATCTACCACCAGGGTAAGATGACCCAGAATCAGGAAGTAATGGTGGTTATGAAGTGGTAGTGAAGGATATGGTGAGAATGACGATGTTAATGGTGGTCGTGGTGGCTGGCGAAGCGTAGTCATGGCGGCTGCTGAAGTGGTGGTGGGTGTGGTGATGGTGGACGTAGTGTTAGGTGTGGTGGATGAGTATTGGGCGTGAGTGTGGTGGGCTTGGTGGACGTGAGTGGTGGGTATGGGTGTAGTAGGCGTGGGTGTGGTGGGCGTGGGAAGGTATCTCAAGGAACCTGACGAGCTGCACCAGCTGGGAACCATCTGGGCAGGCACGTGGATGCTGCCTCATTAGATAAACTATCCTTAGTGATGCTCTCCCATGTAAGCTGAGAGTGCTACCAGTAGTTGTAGTGGAGGCTGTGTTGTAGTGGTGAGGCTCTGTTGTAGTGGTGAGGCTGTGTTGTAGTGATGCAGTGAGCTGTGGTGGTGTCATGTAGGGTGGTGGTAGTGTTACAAGATGGTGGTGGTAATATATGGTAGTGTTAGCACGAATCCAAAAATGCATTTATTTTCTACTGACAGTGATACAATGTCATGATCCATCAAGACTGTGGCACTGAACACCTGAGGCTGAGAACCTCATTATCTACCTCTCCGGTATCGTACTGATAAATCTACTGGTTGGCGAAACGTCTACATAATAAAGATACCCAAATGTTGTACATATATCTAATTTATTATCTTATCAGTATTATATACCATTGATATTCATACCCAGGAGGTTCTGAAGTTCAAACTTCGCCTCTTGGACAGCTGACCCAGCCAGCAACACTATCAATATTCTGTCTGACTTTATGGTTTCATTCTCTGAGTATCTCATTGCATCATTAATAAAACAGATCAAATGTTCAACTCTACATCACATTTTGATAGTACAGTGAGGTGGTGGTGTCGTGGAAGTGTTGCTGCAGGTGGTGTTGCGACAGGTGGCGTGTTGTGGTAGTGTTGCGACAGGTGGCGGTGATGTGTTGTGTTAGTGATGCCTTCCGTGATTCCGTGAAATCTCTAATTCAATCCCCGAGCTTTCAAAATCAACTTATTATCTTCATCTCGAACATTTCCTGTCTGTCCCTCGTCTCTCCTCCTACTCTCTTCCCCTCTACTACAATACTGTATCTATGTTAATTCATTATCCTGCCTGTGTATCATCGCTTATACCAAACAATCTCCCAATACGAATACACAAAGTCGATAATTTACCTATCAGCAAACGTTAGATTGAGAGGTGTTTGGTAAGCAGCAGCAGCAGCAGTTACACAGCTGTTTCGATGTAATCTCACAGCTGACCCGCTTTTCAATTTTGTGGATTTCGATCACATTTACTCAGCTGGAGTGGGGAAATGCACTCTGGGTTGGGGTTGGTGGGGCCGGGATCGTTCCTTGGAGTTGTTGCGAGTGCGCGAGACTTCCTGCGCCGGCCGCCATACATCTGCGTCAACCGGAAGTGGTTGGTCCCGCCTCTCATCATTTGTTTCATCAACTGGTGTAGTTGCTTATCATTCCCTGTTTTAATGTGTGTGGACACTTAGTCATCACTCCTGTTGAATCAACTGTTGTCATCATCCTTTTGTTTTACATCAACTGTTGAAATATCATCCTTGTGTCATCAACTTCTGAAACATCATCCTTCTGTTTCATGTACTGAAACATTATCCTTGTGTTTCATCAGCTGTTAAAATATCAATCCTCTGTTTAATTATGCTGTTAAAGCAGCGCATTTCCCTTCTGCTTTAACTGATGTGATTCTCTCTCTCACCACTCGTGATCTGAGACTTGTTTCCCCTTCTGTATCCCTCATTTACTCTCTCATGCACTCCTCCTTTCCCATCTCTCCTATACCAAACCTTTACTATCTTTGAAACTTATTCCCGTTCTATCTGGGTCTCTTCCGCACCCTGATCCTTCCGTTGTATTTTCCGTTAGTATACTATCTCCCTGCCATAAGTCTTATCATAGTATTGCTTACCCTATCTCACAGAGTTCTTCTCCCCACACATTGCCCTCCCCCACACCATCACCATACTATCACCCCTGACATTACACCACCCCTACCAGTGCAAGATAAACACCCTACCGAGTGCCAGCTTCCATATACTCTCTGGAGGTCACACTAATACACTAGTCTGCAACTGCAGGTTCATTCTATACAAGTCATCATGTACCACAGTGCATACAACACGTTGTTCATCCCTGTAATGCCAGTCATGTACTAAACTTGTATTGCACCACCAGGTACTAAAAAACCTGGATATCACGTGGTCATTCTACGTGTTGACATGCTAGACACCACGCTGTCATCACACTTGTTACCTCATTCATCACCCAAAACTGCCAACACTTGTGTTTTTCGTCTCCTGATGCAGACGATACTGGGAGACTGTACCTTCATTCAAATGTTTGAATGGATGGACCACTTCCTGTGAATAAGACTCATAATTCATTATTTACACCAGGGAAGAAAGGCGAAATTATTCACTCACTTTTTTAAAACTCCAGTTACTAATCCGAGATAGAACACCATATAATAATCCTAGGCTTGTACCACACATTGTTAGTAAGGGTCCTTGATACTGGTGCGAGGCTTTTCATCTAAGTAACTGGACCTGTGCTAAAGTTCCTTGAATCAAGCCAGAAAGTCTCCCAAGTTCAAGGTGCTGTATGACCTTCATGGGTTCAGTCAGTGTTCACCCCATGAATAATAATAATAATAATAATAATAATAATAATAATAATAATAATAATAATAATAATAATAATAATAATAATAATAATGAGAGAGTGGGTGAGATGTTATCAACAAATTTTGTTGAAAATAAGAAAAGTTTTGGAGTGAGATAAACAAGTTGAGGAAGCCTAGAGAATAAATGGATTTGTCAGTTAAAATAGGAGAGGAGAGTTATTAAATGGAGAGTTAGAGGTATTGGGAAGATGGAGGGAATATTTTGAGGAATTGTTAAATGTTGATGAAGATAGGGAAGCTGTGATTTCATGTATAGGGCAAGGAGGAACAACATCTTGTAGGAGTGAGGAAGAGCCAGTTGTGAGTGTGGGGGAAGTTCGTGAGGCAGTAGGTAAAATGAAAGGGGGTAAGGCAGCTGGGATTGATGGGATGAAGATAGAAATGTTAAAAGCAGGTGAGGATATAGTTTTGGAGTGGTTGGTGCTATTATTTAATAAATGTATGGAAGAGGGTAAGGTACCTAGGGATTGGCAGAGAGCATGCATAGTTCCTTTGTATAAAGGCAAAGGGGACAAAAGAGAGTGCAAAAATTATAGGGGGATAAGTCTGTTGAGTATACCTGGTAAAGTGTATGGTAGAGTTATTATTGAAAGAATTAAGAGTAAGACGGAGAATAGGATAGCAGATGAACAAGGGGGCTTTAGGAAAGGTAGGGGGTGTGTGGACCATGTGTTTACAGTGAAACATATAAGTGAACAGTATTTAGATAAGGCTAAAGAGGTTTTTGTGGCATTTATGGACTTGGAAAAGGCGTATGACAGGGTGGATAGGGGGGCAATGTGGCAGATGTTGCAGGTGTATGGTATAGGAGGTAGGTTACTGAAAGCAGTGAAGAGTTTTTACGAGGACAGTGAGGCTCAGGTTAGAGTATGTAGGAAAGAGGGAGATTATTTCCCAGTAAAAGTAGGCCTTAGACAGGGATGCGTGATGTCACCGTGGTTGTTTAATATATTTATAGATGGGGTAGTAAGAGAAGTAAATGCGAGGGTCTTGGCAAGAGGCGTGGAGTTAAAAGATAAAGAATCCCACATAAAGTGGGAGTTGTCACAGTTGCTCTTTGCTGATGACACTGTGCTCTTGGGAGATTCTGAAGAGAAGTTGCAGAGGTTGGTGGATGAATTTGGTAGGTATGTAAAAGAAGAAAATTAAAAGTGAATACAGGAAAGAGTAAGGTTATGAGCATAACAAAAAGATTAGGTGATGAAAGATTGGATATCAGATTGGAGGGAGAGAGTATGGAGGTGAATGTATTCAGATATTTGGGAGTGGACGTGTCAGCGGATGGGTCTATGAAAGATGAGGTGAATCATAGAATTGATGAGGGGAAAAGGGTGAGCGGTGCACTTAGGAGTCTGTGGAGACAAAGAACTTTGTCTTTGGAGGCAAAGAGGGGAATGTATGAGAGCATAGTTTTACCAACGCTCTTATATGGGTGTGAAGCATGGGTGATGAATGTTGCAGCGAGGAGAAGGCTGGAGGCAGTGGAGATGTCATGTCTGAGGGCAATGTGTGGTGTGAATATAATGCAGAGAATTCGTAGTTTGGAAGTTAGGAGGAGGTGCGGGATTGCCAAAACTGTTGTCCAGAGGGCTGAGGAAGGGTTGTTGAGGTGGTTCGGACATGTAGAGAGAATGGAGCGAAACAGAATGACTTCAAGAGTGTATCAGTCTGTAGTGGAAGGAAGGCGGGGTAGGGGTCGGCCTAGGAAAGGTTGGAGGGAGGGGGTAAAGGAGGTTTTGTGTGCGAGGGGCTTGGACTTCCAGCGGGCATGCGTGAGCGTGTTTGATAGGAGTGAATGGAGACAAATGGTTTTTAATACTTGACGTGCTGTTGGAGTGTGAGCAAAGTAACATTTATGAAGGGGTTCAGGGAAACCGGCAGGCCGGACTTGAGTCCTGGAGATGGGAAGTACAGTGTCTGCACTCTGAAGGAGGGGTGTTAATGTTGCAGTTTAAAAACTGTAGTGTAAAGCACCCTTCTGGCAAGACAGTGATAGAGTGAATGATGGTGAAAGTTTTTCTTTTTCGGGCCACCCTGTCTTGGTGGGAATCGGCCAGTGTGCTAATAAAAAAATAATAATAAATAATAATAATAATAATAATAAACATGCACCGCAGGGATGGGGGATATTATGAGAGACACTGATGAATACAAGTGGGAAGTTACGCTGCTAACATGGAAAGAGACTTTATAGAGCCTTGAGTGACAGTCTGGAGAGTCAGTTTGGGATTCTGAGAGACGCACCACCAGTGAGAACTTGTGTCCATTGCCTTTTGAAACCTCTTACCGTTCTCTCTCCCTCATCCCTAGGCCTATGATTAATATTCCACGTCATACTGGGCCCATCATGGCAGTGCTACCCACCTACATCATAGTGCTTTCTGGACGCTTGTGTAAACCTAGCATCCCCCCCCCCCCCCAAAAAAAAAAAAAAAAAAAAAAAAAAAAAAAAAAAAAAAAAAAAGTTGCGGAATCAATATTCAAGTTGGAAAATGCTTCGTTTAATTTCAAGGGAATGTAATGAAAAATGACATAACATTAAAACTAAAGAATAGGACGTATCTCACATCGCACCACAACCTCGTACCACACCCTCGTACCACACCCTCGTACCACACCCTCGTACCACACCCTCGCATCACACCCTCGCACCACACCCTCGCACCACACCCTCGCACCACACCCTCGTACCACACCCTCGCACCACACCCTCGCACCACACCCTCGTACCACACCCTCGCACCACACCCTCGCACCACACCCTCGTACCATACCCTCGCACCACACCCTCGTACCACACCCTCGCACCACACCCTCGCACCACACCCTCGTACCACACCACTACTATTACTCTACAACAACCATCGCCTGTCACACCAACCACCATTACTCTACAACCACCATCCACTGCAGCATCACTACCATTACTCTACAACCACCATCCCCTGCCACAGCACCACTACTACCACAAGAACACCCACCCCATCAACCCTCCCCCACAAACCCTCATAAACAATGCATGTATTTATCCCTAAAAATACTCGGCGTCTCTCATCTTGGCAAACCTCCGAATTTGATATTGGATTTCACACTCGTGGTAGCGATCAGGGAAAGAAGTCAAGTTAAACCAAGGAAAAACTAAGATCCTCACGTCAGTGGCACATAAGGTTGAATATTACAAATGTCAGAAGGGGGGGATACACCTGCCTGTCTCCCAGCAATACTCCTCATGATGGAGACCTTCAGAATTTACGTCTAAATGTTTCAGTTTCAGCCGGTTAATATTAATTGGTCAAAGCTTCAATTTTTTTTTTGTTTCCCTGTTGATACACTTTGATGAAGATTTGACTTATTATGGGATGATCGTTCTTTTTGTGAAAAGTGCTTTTGAATTAGGCTCAACCTTGATTCGTTTTCTGCGTCTTGATTTAGAAAATATTTGGTAAGAGTTAAAAAAAAAATGGGAGATAAGAGTGACGAAGTTTGAGGAGAGGCGGCAGGAGAGGCAGCAGTGCTGTCTACTGCAACAACTGTGAGAGGTAGACAGTAGCGCAATGAGCTGGGCTCCAGGCTCATAGAAACTACTAAAGGCCCGTGGGCTGCCACCTTTCTATTCGTGCCGAATAGGTAAAACTGGTCAATTAGCAAGAACTCATTTAAAATTAAGTTCTTTCTAAAAAATTTTTCTTTTACGTTCAAACATATATATTTTTGTAAAGTAAAAGGACACAAGTGCAACTAATGTGACATTTTATTGTGGCAACGTTTCGCTCTCCAGGAGCTTTATCAAGCCATTACAAACAATACATGGACACAGAGGGTATATAAAGGCTAAGAGTGAGGTGCAGTACTAGTGAGGTACCATTTCGATGTTCACTAGTGTCAGCATAGTTGCTGATCCCTGTATTCCCTGTATGATATAGGATAGCATAGTAGTATCATCCATATGCTTTAGATACGAGACCCCTTGTAGGCCTGTGGCTTTGTGTGACGTCACGGGATACACATGTGCAGGCTCATCCCTCTGTCCCGCTCTCTCTCGGCGGCAGACCATCCAGGCGTAGACAGGCAAGGCACTGGGCTCCATTCCTCATCTCAGTCTGACAATATAGCTACCATCCTACAAGTGTGTCTACCTTAACCTACGATATCTCCATTAAGAACCCTTTACGATACTAGTGGTGGTGGTAGTAGTAGTAGTAGTAGTAGTAGTAGTAGGAACGATAACTTGAACAACGCCTGTGTACAACACCGAAATTCCACCAATCATCTCATGAAATTCAGAGACGCCCAATTAGTGATCAAAGAAACTAATTTCCGCAGACGCAAGTGCCTTGAATCAGCACTGATCGCTGTTTCGAATACAATTAAACAAAACAACGGCAGCTTCACCATCTCCGAAGTCTTAGCAAGAATCCTCCTGAAAACAGTAAACCCTGCCATCACATAGTCTCTCCTGTTATACTACACAAAGCACATTACAGAGAGTGAACACAAACAGACTGCCTCTATCCCGTCTATATTTGTTCAACCTATTTTTATGTTACCCAAGTAATAGCTTTTATATCCTACTCATGTACGAATTAATTGCTCTACCATATTGTATTACTTTTGTCACTAGTACTACTACTACTACTACTACTACTACCACTAGTGAACATCGAAATGGTACCTCACTAGTATTACACCTCACTCTGAGCCTTTATATACCCTCTGTGTCCATGTATTGTTTGTAATGGCTTGATAAAGCTCCTGGAGAGCAAAACGTTGCCACAATAAAATGTCACACTAGTTGCACTTGTGTCCTTTTACTTTACATATTGTCGGTAGTTCTACCAGCTTTATTACATATATATTTTTCATTTATGTTAATGTAAAAATTAATAATTTTGTACCAAAAGAACCTTAGAAAACTTACCTAACCTTATCATAACAAGCACAATTTAATTTAGCCTAATCCAACTAAATATATTTTAGATAAGTTTACAATAATTTAATAAACAGTAAAATATATTTTTTTCCGTTAGGTTCAGAATGATTTTTCTAAATTATTTCATACACAAATTTTCGCTTGCCTTATTCGGCAAGAAAAGCGTTGTTATTTAAGCCAAAATCGCAAGTTTTACCAATTCCGCAGGACATAAATACATATGCATATTTACTTATACATACATATACATACCATACACATACACTTACATATCACGCTGTTTTAAAGAATGCATTATGTATTTTCGTTGCGCATATTACAGGATGAGTAGCGAGGATACAAGACTGGGCGCTACGGCGCCCCGGGTCACCACGCTCACACACGCAGCCACCAAGACTTCAGCTTCCTTAAGTGGCAAGAAGCCGCTAGTGTCCTCCCGCCGCCTCCTGCGGACACCAAAGTGTGCCCGTTGCAGGAACCACGGCGTGGTGTCCTGCCTGAAGGGTCACAAGAAGTTGTGCCGGTGGAGAGACTGTCGCTGTGCTAATTGTCTGCTGGTGGTGGAACGACAGAGAGTCATGGCGGCTCAGGTCGCTCTTAGAAGGTCAGTCGTTATTATATTCATGTTCATGCGCTAAACCCGTAAGTCACAGAGCGCTTGGGAATAGAAGGTAACCAGCTCTGACCCAGGGTGAGGCAGGACAGCTCCATTTCCGTTGATTAAGTCCTTCAACATGTAACCACCTTTCTCTTCTCCCCTCCCCAACAAGTACTTTAGGTGTTACGTCATTAACGTTCATTTGCAACCGTTCAGAATCTACTTCTGAACGGTTTACTATACACATTAACATAAAATCTAGTGTGTGTAGTGCACGTCTTTCATTAAGGTGGTAATTTACCCGTACACTAACATGAACAATAATCCATGAACATAGAGATTAAATTCAAGCCAAGACACACAGCGAGAGATATACACATCTCTAGGGATATACGAACATAATCACTTCGGCAAGACTCATGCTCCATGCTAGGCGGATCCACCTCACACCACACCATTCCCACTTGTATATATGACATTACCTCAGTGCCACTACCCATTATGTTCTCAAAGACAATGGATATTGTCCTCCAGGAAGTTGAATGCAGTGCTTGTATACCTCAATATCTCTACTATAACCTGAAGCATCTTTTCCATATGTTGTGTGGTGTGAATACTATGCAGAGAATGCGTGATATGTTAAACCATAAATCTGTGTGGGTCATTCAGCACAAGTGGTGAAGGTTCGATTCTCCGTCAGCTAAGCGTGAGACAGACACTACCCAACTGTAACTACCAAAGAAGGGCATGGTTTAGGTGCAGACGGGGAAAGCAAGATAGGTTAATCAAGAAATTGTATAAATCTGCTTAAATTTGGTGCGTGAAGGTGGTTTTTTTGAGAGGTACGATCATTAGCTTTTTGCACTCTTGAGTAAACCTGTTAGATCGGAATGTAGGCAAGAGGTTTCTGAGGTTTGATGTGGTGTTGGAGTGTGAGCGAGATAATGCCGGTAAAGGGATTTACAAAAATCAGTTACCCCGAGTTGAGTTGGGAAAGTGAGAGGTACAGTACCTACGTTCTGGAATTTGGATGGGATGTGCTGTTTCTCTGTTTATTCGGTCGTGATGCAGCATAGTGTGATAAAGAAAACGAGATACAAGATGCCAGACACTTTACAAAAGATCCTTCATTTGCTTGTAACAGAATGCGAAACTTTTCAGTAATATTAATATTTATAAAATAAATACGAGGAATAAACCGAATTCAATGTTAATGGTGCGTTACTAATTTATGAATGTATAAGTGAGCAAGGATCTTGTGTCAAGTTGAGTCACTTCAAAGATACGATCATTCGTGTGAAGTATAGTAAGCTATTGCATAAGAATAATTTGTACAAACAACCCTAGTTATTCTTATAACTATTCTTCAAGTTCGTCTACAGTATGATAGGAGTGAAGTCAGCTATGAGAAACCAATATTTTCAGTCAAATTTGGGTTGATGTGCTTATCATATCGATAGCCAGTGACACCATGGAACGGATGAGGTTTGAAACCGTGGTAAGCGAGTAGTAAAACTCAGGCCAGATTCTTAACCACTCGGCCAGTTGGTTAAAAATCTGCATTTGTGGTTACAGTGGTGGCCCATGCTAACTTCCCTATGGTGTATAGAAATATACCTAGTTGGGTGAATCATTAGAGGCAGCTGGCCCAGTGGTTAACGCAATGATCTACGAGTTTTAGGACTCACTCGCCATAGGTTCAAAACCCACCCGTTCCGTGGTTTGTTTACAATTGTGTTAATGCGATTTTGCGAGTTATGATAGCCATTGAATATTGTATGGAGATTATTTTTCCTTTTTCTTATTTAAAACAGCTCTTATGCAAATGGTTATTAGAAATGATGATGCAAAACAGCGCAGTTATCAGCTTATAAAAATTTTGTGCGATAATAAGGATGAGTTAATTTGGTGAGCACTGTACGATAATTCCGGTAAAAAAAAAATAGTGGCATCCCTGGTCTAATCTTTCCTTATGCAGGAGTAAAGTGACCCTGAGGAGAGCGACGTAAAATCATCATGTTACGCATTCATTCAACTTTTTGCCGCCTCACTGTGGCCGTCGTCAGCTGTAATACTTCACAGTTTGTTATGAAACACTTAGCTGCCGTGCCCCTCCTGAGAGAAACATCATCATCCCCTTCACCTCCTCACTCTTTGCTCGCTTCTGTTTACCCTCTCATGTTCGCTAAGTTGCTTGGCACTTCTCCCTCCTCGTTCCTCCTTGGGCTGCAACACTATGTACATAATCCGCTTTGTTTACCGCCTAAGAGTTTCCCCTTTGTAGAGGGACAGCAAGATGTTAGTCCACAGCAGTGGTGAGATAAAAAAAAAGATGGTACTTGCCTTGTGATAAAAATATCAGCGAGGGCGGCAGCTATCAACATGTTTGTTTAACAATTGTGTAAGTGAGAGAGCCTCTTTTGTATTACTACACATTCACTCCACACACCGTTAATATCTTGCATCCACATCTCACGCGATAGTCTCTGTCTCTCCGGTCCTTAATGAACAAGGCCAATAGACGATAAGAGCCTCAAAATAGCGGCAGAAGGAGGGGTGTAAGTGAGAAGCCGAGGTTGGCGCGAGCCAGCCAGCTGGGCCCACCTGGTGGCTGTGCAGAGTAATGGCCGACTGTTTACACTACACCTCCAGCCACCTTTCATGTCGCCTCGAGCCGCTAAGCAATAACACCCACTGCTATTTAGGGGTTAAAGGCACGCAGGCGTTCGTGCAACTCACACTGTAAGACATGATTATATACGAGAAAGGTGATGAACAAGAGTAGTCGAAGCCAGGCCACAAGACCACAGCTGAACAAGGTCAGCATTTAAAAACATGACAAATGTGGCTTGATAATAGTTCACGATGGACCGAAACGTGTTCAGTGTGAATTATTTGTGAGGAGAGCTTATAAAGAGCTTATATTTTTTTCTCTAACACATCGAAAACCAGTGTAAATAAAACAATTAGCATATCAATATCGAGAATACTACATAAAACCAGGCCAGCCTTAAATGATGAATGTGAATGTCTCAAGAATATATTTAGAATTTTAAGTAGATTGATTTATAACCCACTGTGATAACAGTCGCAGAGCAACCTGCAATGTAAAGTGACTTGTAGCAACCAGGATTAATAATAATGGTGGAGATTGAGACACAAGATTGATGGACTGAACACATCGACTCCAGGCTGAGGGACTGATTACCTCATACTCCTCCTCTCCTTACGCCTTCCTCTTTGTATTGGACTGATGAAGCCACTGTGTGGCGAAACGTTTCCTGAATAAAGATTCCCATATGCTGCATAAGTGTCTCAATCTTCAACTTGTCGGTTTTTCAAACCAATCATCACAATAATAATGGTACAATTACCGACAAAATGTTAGATAAAAGGACCCAGACGTAACAAATGTGACATTTTATTGTGGCAACGTTTCGCTCTCCAGGAACGGCTTGACAAAGCTCCTGGAGAGAGAAACGTTGCCACAATAAAATGTCACATTAGTTGCACGTGTCCTTTTACCTAACACAGCTAGCATTAAACATGGTTAAGGGTACTTCAGATAGTTTGATTATAACAAAGACGATGATCGAACTAATTGTAAAATATGTAGTAAGACTTTTGGTCACTGTCTTCAATACTGTGCCTTTTATTGTTCACTCAGTGAGGATTATAGATAGGCATAGTAGTTACCTAAAGAAAAATCTGTTAAGCAACTCTGGCTAAGAAGTATTTCATGCTTAAAATTTCATACAGCTTATCTTTCACTTCCATTCTTCTAGGCAACAAGCGTCTGAGAACAAGGATCAAGGTCATTCCATCTCCAGAGTGGAGTCGTCAGCCCCAGGTGCAGGAGAGTGCCCAGCAAGCACCACCCAACAGGAGTCTGCTGCCACCCTAGCTGCCAGGGCCAAGCTGAAGTCTGCTGAGGCCTTACTGGCACAGAAGAGACTGTACCAGCGACACCTCAGGTCATTACAGCAGTCAGCCCTGGCCAGAGACCTCATGACTAGTGAGTGCTTTCCTGCAGTCCTTACCGTGTTACACTATGTTAAACAGTTGTCATGTGACTGCTGACACTCACTAACCTTACACTGAAGATATGGGCCAGTAGGCCTGCGGCAGTGCCCCTTCCTTCCTTATGTTGTACGTTTCTTCGATTTATTCGGGCATTTAGCTTCCGCTCCCTCCTACGTCTGTCTCTGCTCCCTCCTACGTCAGTCATTGCTCCCTCCTACGCCAGTCTCTGCTCCCTCCTACGCCAGTCTCTGCTCCCTCCTACGTCAGTCTCTGCTCCCTCCTACGTCAGTCTCTGCTCCCTCCTACGTCAGTCTCTGCTCCCTCCTACGTCAGTCTCTGCTCCCTCCTACGTCAGTCTCTGCTCCCTCCTACGTCAGTCTCTGCTCCCTCCTACGTCAGTCCCAAGTTGGCAATTTTATTGAATAGTGACTTTCATTTTTTATTCAATAACTAGAGAATACTTCTTCTGATTGCCTTAAAAATATTACTGACGGTACATTGTGTAAGGATGACTCACAAGTTTAGCCGGAGTTGCTGCAAAATTTAAATTTTACTGAAATAGTTAAAAAAAAATGAAAATATTCGAATAGGATAAATTATTCGAGAATGTCTTTTCTGATCGGCTTCGAACTTCTATCATTGGTGGACTTTCATTAAAAAGCAGCTTGTCACTCATTTTAAGTTGTTTAAGTTTCAATTTGCCAGTTTTATTAAGCAAACTGATTCCCATGTAATAACTAGAGCAGATCTCTTCTGATCAGTTGTAAATCCTAAAGGCTGGTGGATCTTAATAGAGAGCATTTCTTTTTTACTGATTTTGGGCTTTTTGGGTAACAATTTGCCAGTTGTAGGTGAGAAAAGTAAATTGGAAAAAATTAACACCACAGCGGTTTTATGGTGTTTTTTCACGCGGAAAAATTCCATTTTTTTTCGGAATATTCTCAGGATCATTTTCGTTTATTACTCCAGAATGCCTTATTCGATCGGCTTCAATTTTTCAACGATTGTGTAATGCATCTTAGACTAGATTCGTTCACTATTTTCACACGTGGGCGCTCTATGTACAATGTTACATAGGCAAGTCTCAAATTTTGTTGCGATAAGTGGAGACAGTCTGCTCCTGTGAGAGTCATCAAAATGTCAACACTGGCGTACCTCAGAAGAAGGTTGGCATATTTAATGTTGTAGATACCAGTTTGCCACTTTTAATCTCAAAATGGTATTATTCTTGCTCGGAGTATTTTGTCTTAATGGTGGTGAGGGGCTCTTGATCCAAGAAACTGGGCTTATCCTCCTCTTGCCTGGACTGAATGAATGCCTCTCATTTCACAGGCGCTTTTATGGCTTCTCTGGATTTATCACTTTCCTTTTATTAAAATATAACATTTTGAACGACATCATCAATCTTCAGTGACTGATGTATGACGTAGGAAGATTCTGTGCAATAACAAAGTGCATCTTTCGGTCAACTTGACACTTTCACTGTTATTGTGTTTTCCTTAAACGAAAAAAATATCTTTGTTAGTTTGTACAATTTATTATGTCCAAGTTACATAGAACTAACTTTCCTAAAAGCCTGTTAATCTAAAAAAAAAAAATGCACTGATTCTGGCCTGTGTAGGTTCTATTTTTTTTTTTTTTTTTTTATTTTTTTTTTTTTTTTTTTTTTTTTTTTTGAGGGTGGGAATTCTCAACACTGAAATGTTGCTTTTAATGTGAGAATTTCTGAGTGTTGCATATGATTAGCTTCAATCCTTCCATTCTGATTACCTGATGGCGCAAAGTCTGAGCTGTTTCAAGCATGCTTGCGTATTCAAGGATATTGGTCTCTTTGGTCCCTCTGAAGATTTAAGTTAGAACTGGGTCTGCGTATACCTTAATTTACCATTTTTATTGAACAAATTTGGATATTAGTTTCCATATGGAGACTTGTGAATGCCTCTTTTATTTCCCTTCAAATCTTCAAAACTAATATTTAACTGCATTCTCAACTTATGCCGCACTCTGCATTATTCATTGATTCAAGAACCCTTCACGAGCCTCCAGGCACCGTCCTTAAAGAGGAAATGCCACAGGTCTGTAATGAGCCAAGGTTGTGAGTAGTGACATCAATGTGGCACTTAGCTCTCAAACGGAGGTCACTTGACTTCCTGTGTATAACTACGCACATGTGTATGCATTACCAAAACTGCGATTACGTGTACGTGGTGACAGGAATGTAGACATGGACGGAACAACGTCACTTCCTGGCTATAGTTTTAGTTGTATCTCTCTCTCCATATCTCCCTCCCTTCCTTACTTTTTTTCCCTCCTTTCTCTTTCAGTTCTTTCTAACCTGCATCTTTTTCTTCCTTTCCTCCTTCCCTCTTTCCCTCGTTTACCTCCCTCAATCACTCTTTCCTTCCACCCTCTCCCCCACTTTCTCTCCTCCTCCCTCCCCTCATCCCATTCCCCCCACACTTCATTCCCCACTATTTTTCCCACTAGTGGTCGTGAATGGAGAGAGTGTGAGTGGAGACGTAACGAGCGGGGTACCTCAGGGACGCTCCTTACCCAATCTTTTTCACAGTTTACGTAAATGAGATGAAAACGGGACTAACTTCTAAATAGCAAGATTCTCTGATGACATGAGATTGAGAAAGAGGATGCATCAGTGGCCGATTGTAGGAGGATTCGAAGACTTTCTTGGGGTTATTAACCCTGGCAGGTTTACAATCCACGATGATCTAAGAAAGCCAGTGTGGCTTTATTCCATACGGAGAAGCCAAAGTTATCTAGGATGCTGCCCACAACAGCCAATTACCTGTTAGGTATCAGTAGGTAGGTGAACAGTAGGAGTTGGCACACTTGCCCTCAAAAGAACTAAGAACAATTCAGCAGGCCTACTGACTCATAATAGGCAGATCCAACTCTTGCCCACCTACACCCATAAGCCCGACCAACCTACTGTATATATAAAGCCACCCAGTTCTTGCCTCAATAATACTACCTGGGAGTTTCTTCGACTCATCTACAACTCTACTATCAAACCAGTATTTTCCTACATCATTTCTAAATCTAGATTTCTCCAACTTGAATCCACTGCTGCGAGTCTTGTATGGCCTCCCTCAGAGCGGACCAGTAGAGATCAACAGTGGCCGGAGACGTCGAAAAAGTATTTCATTGGTGTAGCAAAGCCCATTTTGCATATAAATATGAAACACGAGAAGATAATACACTGGAAACTCATCAGCCGAGAAAAATAGAAGAATCTTCGAGCAGTTGGTAGCAATGACACCAAACTAAAGAATTTTAAGGTGAGAGTAACATAGCTGACAGAATGCTAAGCTTCGTAAAAAAAAAATAGTTGTAAAACCTGACTCAACCCATCGTCAGATTCTTTAGTTACCCGTGCCAGTAGGAATATCAACATAAACGATGCTATCCAGTGGCTATACCCACTGGATAATATCCAGAGAGCAGCTATCATAAGATAGGTGTAGAGAGCCTTGTAATAAAAATATCCACCGGACTGTATCCAAAGCCTAGTGATGATGATGAATATTATTATTATTATTATTAAAGATTAGCCGGTATTCTCCCGGCCCGGGCCTTTTCCAAGTGGTGGCCCGGCCTTGGCTCCCTCTTTAGGGAGTGTCTGAGACCTAAGTCTCCCATGGGAGGAGGCACAAGTACCTCCTCATCTTTGGGACCAACTGTCTCCAGGCCTAGCCACAAGCTAGGCCTCTCTGGTCTGCCATCCCCGCCCCAAGGAGGCTAATGGGAATGACAGTCTTATGAGCTAAAGGCTCGGGCTCAGGCACCTACCCTACCCTAGAAGGGTTAGGCATGGTGTCGATGAATGATGAATAACACTAAACAAAGTATGATAATAAATTATACTACAAAATCTGACACCAACTTTCAACTATATAATTTTATGAGCTATAAAGCGTGCAAAATTGTATTACCGCCTTTCTCACTGCACTCTTCTATTACTTTTACATTTCCTTATTTAAAAATCTGTATTTTATATCTATAATAGAACTGTTAACCTACATGAATTACTGGTGCTAGTCTACTCGGTCGGATAATTGGTTACCTATCAAAGAATATTTTCTACTTTCTATCAATATATTTTAGAAGTGGGACGAAAGAGACGTCATCCGCCCCCCCTCCCTCAAGAAAAATATAGAATATAACTTTCCTATTTCTGCGTCTAGCTTTAGGAATAATGCTACACACATTAAGAGAGTTAAACAATGAATGTTGTAGAAGTTAGAAGTTTGTGATATAATTCACTATGGCAACAGGATGTACATAAGGATGTTTACAAGGCAACTTGGAATGTACACATACCGACTGTTATAGAGCCAGGGTTAGCCTAACTTGGTTACAAGTACTTACGGCAATTTGGTATACCTGCTTGGAGGGCGTTCCAGGGGTGTGTGCCTCAGAGGCCTAGTCCATGACCAAGCCTACATATAGTTGATGATCAGACTAAATGTAAAGTTTGTAGTCAACTTAATGGTCACTTTCTTAAATTTTCGTTCATGTTCTTGACTGTCCACGTGCTGAAGAATATAGAGAAACAGTATTATAATAACTTATAATGATATGTCATGTTATTAATAAAAATAAGTTAGATATATTAAGTATATATCCTAAATTTGATTGCAAGAGATAAGACAATTGTATACTGTAAATCCAACTGTAATCCTGTAAATCCCTTCTGAGACCTAGTCCCTACGTCTTGTGTGTGTATCCATATGTCTTTGGTTGCCGCTTCGGCGGCAAAATAAAAAAAAATAAACTAAGGGAAGTGATCTGAGTCCTATGATATTCAATATATTACTTCTTTTAAATTCTCTGCTTGCTTCACCTAAACATATAGCTGTAAACAATGATATCATCATTCACACAATAAGATATAAATGACCGAGTACCATTCTTAATGAATTTTAAACAATAAACTAAGACTCGCCATAATGACGTCGAATAAGATATTAACAAGCAAACGACTTGACCCATCTATCATCAGCTACGTCAAATCTTACAGACATCTTAGTGTAGTTGTGCCCTCCAGTAACTCCATTATACTACAACTGAATTAAAAATATTAAGATAGGCTTAATACTCTCAGTGGTTGCTGGCTACAACCCGAACTATGGAACAGACAGAATGATGCACATATCCTATACTAGAACTTAATATTAGCTAAAACAAAACGCTTTGACTCTTAGAACCATTGAAAAATGAGCCCCTCAGAATTATCCTTACCTGTTTTAAAACAATCCAGGGGTGTAATATGAAGAAGGATCTTTTCTATTCCACTATTAGTGACAGGAAACTTGAACTTAGCATTGTAAATGGTAGTGAAATGTTTGGAAATGAACCCCTCACCATCTTTCACCTAGTTGTTAACATATCAGCGGATTATATCTAATGCTGAAACAAAATACAGAATCCACCGGCAAGACGCATTTGTTACCACCTCGTTAGATATGAATTATAGTAACTAGTTCATGATAATGAACTCGACTCCTCGATCATTACTGAAATTGTCGTCACTGAATGCACCTGACTAACATGTTTATTGTTGATGCTCGGTATTTATGTTAAAAAATATCTGAGAAAGAATTCGATGTACAATTTGCGTCGAGTCCATCTGACACTGAATAATTCCTACATGGTAAGACTGATAATGATACAAATCAAACTCTTTCAAATAAATGTAATACAAGCTTGGTCTGTGTCCAGTATCAAGAAATAATACTAGGAGTGAATTAAATACTGATTTTGAAAGTCATAGGAATGTAGTTAGAAGCTTGAGTACATTTATAACCCTCTTATCACAATACCAACATAGATAAGATCATTTACGGAGCAACTTGCAATGTACACAGACTGACGGATGTAGTAGTTAAGCTTCAGCTTGGTTACAAGAACTTATATTTTGGTAATACACATGATAAAACCTAAATGTGAAATATACAGTCAGGCCAATGTTCTTTTGTCTGAACCCTATGTGCTTGACTGTCCACTTATTGAGGGGTATATCAACAGAACAATGACCTATATAAGTTAGATTGTCTTGTTAGAGAAATTATGTTAGAAACGTTGAGCATGTATCTTAAATTCAGATTAATATACATATTAACCATTTTAGGACCTAATCCCTAGACCTTTGGTGTATCCATATGCCCTTGCATTTCTGTCAATAGATTGGATATCGATTACATAATAAGCTGTCTCAGCTGCAGTTTAAAAAAAGGAAGGGGGGAGGGAGGTCCAGAAATGATAGAGAGCAAGTCTGAGACTGATAAGAAATATGTGATGTACTCCATACAAGATTATAATATTTTCCACACGTATGAACCGGGTCCTGAAATCAGAAGAAAACCGTCGAATAAATCAGGGGTGAGGATATAAATAAGGGAGATATAAATATAAGATATATAAGGGATACTATATAAATAAGGGTGAGAGAGTGGAAGAAGAGGCTACAGGTGCTGATTGTGATGATATACACATTAAGACTTACCAGATAGCTAGAGTACAAAGTAATATCATTCTTAGGAAAAAAGTGACACACACAAAGCCCCAAACTACAGATCATTATCCTTAACATGAATACGGCGAGAAGATTGTATAAAAGACGCTACTGAAGCATCTAGAACAGAGGCTTCATCATAAAGTTCCAACACAGCTCAAACACGGCAAATCCTCTCTCACTAACCTTAGAAAAATATGAGAGACTAATGGAAATTAGAAAAGTAAAAGATGTAGGGAATTTGCATGTGTAAAATTTCAAAAGGCTTTCGCCACTGTCCCGATGGAATCAGTAGAAACGAGTGTACAAGGAGGGATGACATGGAAGTGCTTCGGTAAATTAAGGAGTATTTTGTGATGTAAATGGTTTAGAAAACGGACAAGTTGAAGAATGAGACACTTGTGTAACATTTGGTAATCTGGATTTGTCCAAGAGTAACTCCGCAGCCTCCTGCTTCCACTCACTGACTGTATTACATAAGCCGCTTCTCCAAACACATGCTGCACTTTTCCCAAGATTGATGGACTGAGCACATCGATTCCACGCTGAGGGACTGATTACCTCAAACTCGCCTTCCTTTGCTCTTCTTTGTATTGGACTGAAGACGCCACTGGCTGGTGAAACGTTTCCTCAATAAAGATTACCAAATATTGCAAAGTCTCTCATTAAGTTGTATTTTAAAGACTAAAGGAAGAGTCATGGCGAGAGAGAAAATATGAAACTTGGAAACAAGTAATGGATAGAATGCCTCGAATCACATACTCTCACAGGAGTATGTGATCGTGTTAGAAGTGGGGGCAAATGATTATAATTTGACGTGCTGTTGGAGTGTTAGCAAGGTAACATTTATGAAGGGATTCAGGGAAACTGGTTAGCCGGACTCGAGTCCTGGATATGGGAATTAGGGTTACATTCTGAAGGAGGGGTGGGGATGTGGCAGTTTGGAAGGTCATCTGAACTATAATGTCAGAGCGCTTCTGGCAAGACAGAAATCTGAGCGAATTACTATTAAAATGTTTTCTTTGTCGGGCCACCCTACCTCGGTGGAAAAGTCTGCGTAAAAAAAAAAAAAAAAAAAAAAAAAAAAAGAAAAAAAAAAAAAAAAAAAAAAAAAAAAAAAAAAAAAAAAACGAAAAAAAGCTTCTGCTTATTTTTACTAATGATGCAAACCCGACGAGAAGAATAAAAACACAAGACGACTGCAAGAAGATTTGGACATAATGTACGAATGGTCCAGCAAGTCTACCTGGAGGTTATTCCGGGGATCAACGCCCCCGAGGCCCGGTCCACGACCAGACCTCCCGGTGGATCAGGGCCTGATCAACCAGGCTGTTACTGCTGGCCGCACGTAGTCCAACGTACGAACCACAGCCCGGCTGATCCGGCACTGACTTTACGTATCTGTCCAGCTCCCTCTTGAAGGCAGCCAGGGGTTTATTGGTAATTCCCCTTATGCTTCGTGGGAGGCTGTTGAACAGTCATGGGCCCCAGACACTTATGGTGTTTTCTCTTAGTGTACCAATGGCGCCCCTACTTTTAATTGGGGGTATTTTGCATCACCTGCCCAGTCTTTTACTTTCGTAGGGAGTGATTTGTGTGTGCAGATTCGGGACCATTCCTTCCAGGATTTTCCAAGTGTAGATTATGATATATCTCTCTCTCCTGCGTTCCAACGAGTACAAGTCAAATGCTTCCAAGAGTTCCCAGTAGTTCAGGTGCTTGACAGAACTTATACGTATAGTAAAGGTTCTCTGTACACTCTCTAGATCTGCAATTTCACCTGCTTTGAACGGAGATGTTAATGTACAGCAGCATTCCAGCCTAGAGAGAACAAGTGATTTGAAAAGGATCATCATTGGCTTGGCATCTCCCGTTTTGAGCGTTCTCATTATCCATCTTATCATTTTCTTTGCACTTGTGATCGTGGCACTGTTGTGAACCTTGAAAGTGAGATCCTCAGACATTACTACTCCCAGGTCCCTTACATTACTTTTCCGCTCTATTGTATGGCCAGAGTTTGTGGTATACTCTCTTCTAGTTATTATCCCCTCCAGTTTTCCATAACGGAGTAGTTGGTGGTTGCTAGTATTCAACTAAGATAAAAGGACCTGGTGGTACAGACATTTATACATATATCTCTCGATGTATATATAAACTGGATATAACCAAACGCACATGAATGGCAAACAATTAAAAGAATTGCCTTCGTGAACTTTATAAGGATTCATTCAAGACAGCGTAGTGTACATCATTCTGTTTCACTTCTTGAGTAAGCATCACTAGCTGGAAGCCCGCGTAAAGTCTAGCTGGAAGCCTGCGTAAAGTCTAGCTGGAAGCCTGCGTAAAGTCTAGCTGGAAGCCCGCGTAAAGTCTAGCACAAATTTTAAAATGGTAAAGAGGTTGCTACTGAACTGATTCCAGAGATGAATGGGCATGACTTACTAAAAAAATGTTACCAAAGGTGAGCCTCACGTCAATAGAGAAGCGAAGAGCCAGGAGGATATGATCTATTTACACAAGATACATAGATACACACGCGGGATATCGAAAGCTTAGGCAAAGACTGACGCTGGGAGACCAGTGAGAGGGTACATACAGCAAAGAAAAAGCGAACATACAGATGAACCAAATGGACGTTCAAAGTGGCCTTTCAGTGTGAGGGTGTTAAAAGAAAATGAGCCAGGAAATGAGGAGATGGCGGGAAACGTCGTGCATGTTCAAGAGTAGGTACGGCAATACTCATGGAGGTAGCACACAATTGTGCTGCAGAGCCAGCAGCTGGAACTCGACCCCCGCGATCACAGCTAAATGATTACACAATTATTACACTACCAGCAAGAACCCCAGCAACACACAGCACTACCAGCAACAACCCAGCAACACTACCAGCAATAACCCAGCAACACCATTACATTCGAGGTTCGACCTTACACACAAGGAACATCCTTCCCTCACTGTATCATAACATGTTCAATGGGAGGCAGCAGTGTAACTTCCTGTCTCCCTCCCTCCCCCTCCAGCTACTTCCAGCCTCCCTTCCCCTCCAATCCCATCCTCCCTTCCCCACCAATCTCCTCCCATCCCCAACACCCCCATCCACCCGGGGCCAGCTGGGCCAGCAAGGACCTCCTTGTGTCTGGACCGGAAGAACCCATGGGTATGTTCCTTTCCGACTGACTGGGTCAACAGTAGTGCCTCTGTCCCGCTCGTAACTCAACCCTGTGTTTCCTCTATTCCCCGCCCGCCACGCCCACGCCCATTCCCAACTCACACCCATGCTAGAGGGAAGATATAATGACACAAATACTCGGACGATTTAATAGGGTGGACAGGGATAGGGTGTTCGAGGGGCAGGAAAAAAGTACACGAGGGGTTGGTTGGTAGTTAAGAGACAGACGAATGACTCTTGTCCAGTAAAAATGCAAGAGAACCTTCACCAGCGTCCACACCAACACCACGTAGCTACACCTGGAGTTTACCTGAGTCACTTCCGGAGGTCACCACCCCCGCGGCCCGGTCCCAGACCAGGCCTCGTAGTTGCTATCCTGATCGATTAAGCTGTTAGTGCCCGCCGCCCGCAGTCCAACGCAAACACCACAGCCCGGCTGATCAGGAATTGCTTTTTAGGAATCTGTAGAATTCCCTCTTGAAGACAGCCAGGTGTTTATTGGTAATCCCCTTTATGCATGAGGGGTGTTCGAGTCGTGGTCCCTAAACACTTTCTGAGCACTCTCGGTATACTTATTGCTCCCATGCTTTTAACTGAAGGTATCCTGCACCATCTGCCAAACCTCGTGTTCATATGTAGTTATTTCAGTGCGCAGGTTTGGGACCAATCCCTCCAGAATCTTCCAGGTGTAGATTATGATGCATCTTTCTCCTCTACGTTCTGAGTACAATTCTAGGGACTTAAATTGTTCCCAATAATTTAGGTGCTTGATATGAGTACATGAGCTGTGAAGGCTTTCTGCACATTCTCTCAGCTCAGCAATTCTGCGTGAACTAAAGGAACCATTAGTACACAGTAATATTCCAGCCTAGAGATAAGTGATCTGAAGATCATCCTTTGCTTGGCATCTCGTGTTTTGAAGGTTCTAGTTATCCAATCCATTTTTCTTACAGTTGCGACAACATTGTTGTGCTCCTTGACTAAGATCTTCTGACAATATAACTCCAAGCTCTCTCACATTTGATTTACGTTCTATTGGCTTATTAGAGTTTGTCTTGTACTCTGATTTTGTTTCCTCCATTCTTCCGTAACTTAGTAACTGAAATTTGTCCTCAGTAAACATGATATTGTCAGAATCCACTGAGAGACTTGTTTTACATCAGCTTAGAGGCTCCCTGTGTCTTCTATGGTTGCCACTTGCAAATTCTAGTATTTAGAAAGGATGATAATGTTATGATTTATGTCCCTCTCTATGTTAGAAATTAGTGACTTCTTCGAAGTCACTAATTAAAGATGTCTGTGCCATTTTGTGTCTCATTCATGAAGAACTCAGTTGGGTCTTCTATCTTTAAGCCAAATAAGTGGCTCACAGAACACTCATTTGTTGGTTGTCAGTGTATGTCTCATCTCCTTCAGTCAAAGACCCGATACTAGATGATGTTTTTGACATGGACTTTGCATTTCAGAAGCATTTTGGATTTTTTTTTTTTAATTTCACTTACGGATTTCAGTTCCCGATGTTTGTCTTGCGCTCTGTATGATGTATTCAATGTGATCTCTGGTTTCTAATTCTCTAGTTGGTGCTACTTTACGCCCTTTAAACATCATTACCACACCCAGTGCTGCCCACACCCAGTGCTGCCCACATCCAGTGCTGCCCACACCCAGTGCTACCCACACCCAGTGCTGCCCACACCCAGTGCTGCCCACACCCAGTGCTGCCCACACCCAGTGCTACCCACACCCAGTGCTGCCCACACCCAGTGCTGCCCACACCCAGTGCTGCCCACACCCAGTGCTGCCCACATCCAGTGCTGCCCACACCCAGTGCTGCCCACACCCAGTGCTGCCCACACCCAGTGCTGCCCACATCCAGTGCTGCCAACACCCAGTGCTACCCACACCCAGTGCTGCCCACACCCAGTGCTGCCCACATCCAGTGCTACCCACACCCAGTGCTGCTCACACCCAGTGCTGCCCACACCCAGTGCTGCCCACACCCAGTGCTGCCCACACCCAGTGCTGCCCACATCCTGTGTTGCCCACACCCAGTGCTGCCCACACCCAGTGCTGCCCACACCCAGTGCTGCCCACACCCAGTGCTGCCCACACCCAGTGCTGCCCACACCCATTGCTGCCCACACCCAGTGCTGCCCACATCCTGTGTTGCCCACATCCAGTGCTGCCCACACCCAGTGCTGCCCACACCCAGTGCTGCCCACATCCAGTGCTGCCCACACCCAGTGCTGCCCACACCCAGTGCTGCCCACATCCTGTGTTGCCCACTCCCAGTGCTGCTCACACCCAGTGCTGCCCACACCCAGTGCTGCCCACACCCAGTGCTGCCCACACCCAGTGCTGCCCACACCCAGTGCTGCCCACATCCAGTGCTGCCCACACCCAGTGCTGCCCACACCCAGTGCTGCCCACACCCATTGCTGCCCACACCCAGTGCTGCCCACACCCAGTGCTGCCCACACCCAGTGCTGCCCACACCCAGTGTTGCCCACACCCAGTGCTGCCCACACCCATTGCTGCCCACACCCAATGCTGCCCACATCCAGTGCTGCCCACACCCAATGCTGCCCACACCCAGTGCTGCCCACATCCAGTGCTGCCCACACCCATTGCTGCCCACACCCATTGCTGCCCACACCCAGTGTTGCCCACACCCAGTGCTGCCCACATCCAGTGCTGCCCACACCCAGTGCTGCCCACACCCAGTGCTGCCCACACCCAGTGCTGCCCACACCCAGTGCTGCCCACACCCAGTGCTGCCCACACCCAGTGCTGCCCACACCCAGTGCTGCCCACACCCAGTGTTGCCCACACCCAGCGCTGCCCACACCCAGTGTTGCCCACACCCAGTGTTGCCCACACCCAGTGTTGCCCACACCCAGTGTTGCCCACACCCAGTGTTGCCCACACCCAGTGCTGCCCACACCCAGTGTTGCCCACACCCAGTGCTGCCCACACCCAGTGTTGCCCACACCCAGTGCTGCCCACACCCAGTGTTGCCCACACCCAGTGTTGCCCACACCCAGTGTTGCCCACACCCAGTGTCACCCTCTCCTACACTTGGGACTAGACTAACAATTTAGAGAAACAACTTGTACAAGGGATATAATCGTGCCTTTCATAGTTCAAAATAAATTCACAGCATCACAACCAACTCTACTGTTTGCAGAGTACTGTACTTAAACAAAGACCATCACATTAACCACTTCAAAGTCTTGAACACATTCTCACTCGCTATAAATTCACCAATATTTTTTTTTTCACAATTGTTACTCTTAAGCATCACACACTGCCTGAGGGATGGGAAGGAATTAGGTTTGATCCAGGTAAGGTAGCTCCAATTTTATGTATGGAGAGGCCGTCACTAGCATCAAGAGACCATCCCTGGAAGGACCCCAGCACCTGTAGCTGTCAATAGTTCCCGCGGCTCTTGTGTAGTTGACAACTACTACACCTGCCACACTCCTACTTTACCCATGCTATCCAGCTCAAGAGTACTTTACTATAATCCTTAGTGTAAGAATGAAACTGTCAGCGTGTACACACACACACACACACACACACACACACACACACACACACACACACACACACACACACACACACACACACACACATTGCTGTGTACATACTCTTGCATGAGTTAGTCAGGAGTGCTAGTCCATACTGTGGCGTACAAGAGCAGCAGTTTTGTATAAGCTGGTAACACTGATAGTTCCAGCACCTACGAGGAACATCTTAGATATGGTCGGCACTTGAGTAGCAAAGATGTAATTGATATGCAACACACACTTGGTGGTCATGTACCAAGCAACCACCCACCCACCCACCCACCCACTCTCCAACATTCGCATACACACACTACTCAACCATAATTTCCCCAGGGACTGATAACTCATCAGACCTATTAGCACAAGCTAGTCAGGTCCACCCACACCCACTCATGTATTTATCCAACCTATTTTTAAAACTACACAACATCTTAGCTTCTATGACGGTACTTGGGAGTTTGTGACACTCATCCACAACTATTACCAAACATATGCTTTCCTATATCCTTCCTTAATCTGAATTTTTCTAGCTTAAAACCATTGCTTCAAGTCCTGTCTTGGCAAGATATTTTTAGCACGCTATTTGCATTCCCTTTATTCCTGTTCTTCACTTTTACACCACAATCATATCCCCTCTAATTCTACATCTTTCTAGAGTGCAGATTCAGGGCCCTCAGTCTATCCTCATAAGATAGATTTCTGATATATGGGATCAACTTTGTCATCCTCTTTCGTATGTTTTCCAGGGCATTTATACCCATTCTGTAATATGGTGACCAGAACTGTGCAGCATAATCTAAATGAGGCCTAACCAAAGATATATAGAGTTGAACAACCTGAGGACTCCTATTATTTATGCTCCTTGATGTATAGCCAAGGATTCTGTTTGCTTTATTGTGAACACGGATGCACTGTCTTGGTTTTAGATTACTGCTAACCAGAACTCCCAAATCCTTTTTGCAATCAGTAATATTAAGATCTACATTATTTAGTTTATATGTAGCATGAGTATTTTCTTGTCCAATGTTTAGAACTTTGCATTTGTCTATATTAAACTGCATCTGCCCTTCTCCGACCACTGCATCAGTCTATTTAAATCTTCCTGGAGTGTTCTAATGTCCTCATTAGAATGAATTAGGCACCCTATTTTGGCGTCATCAGCAAACTTGCCTATGTCGCTATTTATTCCCTCATCAATGTCGTTCATATAAATTGTGAACAACAAAGGGCCCAACACTGACCCCTGTGGAAGACCACTCTTGACATGCTCCCACTCTGATTTCTCCCCACTGATGCAAACTCTCTGCTGCCTATTTGTCAACCACTCCTCTACCAGGGAAAAAATTTCTCCTATTCCATGTGCCTTAATTTTCCTCAATAGCCTCTAATGTGGAGCTCAATCAAAAGCTTTGCTGAAGTTCATATACACAATATTATATTCATTACCATGATCTACCTCCTCAAACACCTTAGTGAAAAAAGTCATTAAATTCATGAGGCAAGAACGTCTTTTGCAAAATCGTGCTGAGATTCATTACTCAATTTATGCCTTTCAAGATGGCTACGAATTGCCTCAGCAATTACCAATTCCATAAATTTTCCTACTATGGAGGTAAGGCTTATTGGTCTATAGTTCGAAGCTAAGGACCTGTCTCCTGCTTTGTAAATAGGTATTACATTTGCCATTTTCCACTTGTCTGGCAGTATGCCAGTTTGTAGTGATATGTCAAAAAGACTAGCCAAAGGTTTGCTAAGCTTCTCTTTACATTCCTTTAAAACCCTTGCAAATATTTCATCAGGGCCTGGGGATTTGTTCAGTTTTAATTTCTCTATTTGTATGAGGACCATATCACTAGTTACCCTAATCGTGCATAGTTTATCTTCCTGTTCTACATATTTTATTATTTCTGGAATTTTCCTGTGTAAAAACAGAGGAAATAAGAGTTAAAAATTTCACACATTTCCTTATCACTGTCAGTGAATTGACCTGAGTTACTTTTGAGTGGGCCAATTTTGTCCCTAATCGTACTTCTATATGCCTGAAACCTTTTGGGTTAGTCTTTGAATCCCTTGCCACTTTAGCTCTTTCCTCACTGTGTATGTGGTTAAGTGCATACTTGCCTGTGTGTCTGTCTGTCTACCTCTCTGTCTGTCTGTGTCTGTCTGTCTGTGTCTGTCTGTCTGTCTCCCTCCCTCTCTCTCCCTCTCTCTCTCTCTCTCCCTCCCTCTCTCTCCCTCCCTCTCTCTCTCTCCCTCCCTCTCTCTCTCTCCCTCCCTCTCTCTCTCTCCCTCTCTCTCTCTCCCTCCCTCTCTCTCTCTCCCTCCCTCTCTCTCTCTCCCTCCCTCCCTCCCTCTCTCTCTCTCCCTCCCTCCCTCTCCCTCTCTCTCCCTCCCTCTCTCTCCCTCCCTCTCTCTCCCTCCCTCTCTCTCCCTCCCTCTCTCTCCCTCCCTCTCTCTCCCTCCCTCTCTCTCCCTCCCTCTCTCTCCCTCCCTCTCTCTCCCTCTCTCCCTCTCCCTCCCTCCCTCTCCCTCCCTCTCCCTCCCTCCCTCTCCCTCCCTCCCTCTCCCTCTCTCTCCCTCCCTCCCTCACTTGCTCCTCCATGCAATACACTCAATACAAGGTTGTTTCAGCCTTCCAACTTTATAACCTTTCAACAATTTATGATCATAACCTTTCCGCTTCCTTCAGCTGCCATCATTTGTTTTACTCACACTGCTGCGGCGTTAAACCAAACTCATTGTCATTTTTTTTTCTGGTTAATTTTGGTGAAAGAAACGTACAACTGCAGGATTCTTTCAAGATGGTGGGCGAATAAGCAAAGATGCTGCAACCGCGCCCTGAGATCAACACCATATGATCACATGTCAAGAGGTGATCACATATAGTTAACGATATGTAGCGTTACACGCACGAGGTGTAGCGTTACACGCAAGGGGTACAGTGTTACATGCACGCAGGGTTTGCGTAAGGGAACACCGCCTCAGTAGCGCAGCTGGAGTCTCTCTGTAGCTCGGATTTATACGTGTTTGTGTATCTTCGTAATAATCGGTGGCGGTCATGTTACGGAGGCGGTGGTGAGCGTCGACTGGCAGCGCGATATTCAGCGCTCCGGAAGTTTGCTTACTGCCAATAACTACGAAAGTAAACCTTGAAGAACCTTAGGGCAAACTCACTACCCACACCACATTATTATTAATATTTTATACCCTAATATTCTCCTTCCCTAAACAATGAATGATCCTTACGGATTTAACACTTTCTGACAATAATAACAGTAGTAGTAATAATTATAATAAACCAGGATAACTTACAATTGACTGGTGAATGACTGACAAAATTCGCGGTTCTATTTTCTTGTCAGTGAACGGAAGATCGAGCCTCCAGCACTCCTCGTGTGCTAAATTACCCACACAGGCTTAACATTTCATCATATAAATATACTAATTATACTCCTCCTCAATTCTAAGTACCCGTAGTGTGTGTGTCACCAGCTTCCTCACTCTCCGTTGATTTATGCACGTTGTTTACCTCTGGAAAATATACTTGCCATATTTAATGTACATTAATCAATATTTCAGTACCGTTAACCACTAGTAACGAAATAAATGTGCAACTTACGTCTGGCAGCTGTGGATGTACCATAATGTCTTAATTAACGCTGGAATCCATCCATGCACCAGAAGCGACGATCTTCACACTGTTAACCTTCCAGTTTAGTGTGTTGGAAATGCTTTTGAAAACTGACAAGGTGAACAATGAGAGACTTGTGCAACATTTGGGAATCTTCAGTCCAGTACAGAGAAGAAAGAAGAAAGATGAGGAGGATGAGGTAATCAGTCTCTCAGCCTGGAGTCGGTGTGTTCAGTCCACCAATCTTGATGGAATAACCCAGACTCCAGGCTGAGGGACTGATTACCTCATACTCCTGATCTTAGTCTTATTCTCTGTACTGGACTGAAGAAGCCACTGGCTGGCGAAAAGTTTCCTCAATAAAAATTCTCAAATGTTTGACAAGTGTTTCACTGTTCAACTTCCAGACTAGTAACTAGACCCAACAGTGCTAGTTCTGACTAACCTTAAGAGGCGCCTGAGTTTCCCGTCTCATAATATCATGTTTATTTTTCCTCTATAATCTTCCTTGTCCATAATTACTATCGCATTTACTTTGTCTGCTTTCGTAATGTGAAGTCCAGGATCTTTCCTTATTGATGGTATAACTTAACAAATATTTGATGACAATTGTGTTGTAGAGGTGTGAACAAAGCTCAGACAGTAATTATGGACAAGGTAGATTATAGGGGAAAATAACATATTAGAAGACAGAGGACACTGACTAGCCCTAAGTCAACTACGTAAACCACCCAGTGTGCGCACCATTCACTAACACCCAAGGTCTGGTACACATCTCACTACGTGTTCCACTCAGTGTACACTTACAGCTACGCACACTTATCATCGTGTACATCTTGTCGCGTGCCAGAAAGATCATGTATATATACACGTTTATGTACACAGTAATCCTGCACATTGATGAGCAGGCGTGGCGAAGATCATGCAGGCGTGGCGAAGATCATGCAGGCGTGGCGAAGATCATGCAGGCGTGGCGAAGATCATGCAGGCGTGGCGAAGATCATGCAGGCGTGGCGAAGATCATGTGTACATTTAGTAGTGGTTAAAAGCAGTTTACACAATCATTTCTCTCAGTTATGTGCACCTGTGATAGTGATTACATATGGTTATGTGCAAATATGATTAATAACATCTAAATGAATTTGTGCGTCTGATCAACTGTACGAACACACAGACTTACACAATGTACGAACACACAGACTTACACAATGTACGAACACGCGGACGTACACAATGTACGAACACACGGACGTACACAATGTACGAACACACGGACGTACACAATGTACGAACACACGGACGTACACAATGTACGAACACACGGACGTACACAATGTACGAACACACGGACGTACACAATGTACGAGCACACGGACGTACACAATGTACGAACACACGGACGTACACAATGTACGAACACACGGACGTACACAATGTACGAACACACGGACGTACACATCAGTTAAGCTATGAAGCTTATCTGGTCCTGAACATTAAAAAAAATGAAAAGTCTCACTAAACATTAACACTTACCTGGTTATACTGAGAAGTTAATATTCTACTACACATAACACTTACCTGGTTATACTGAGAAGTTAATATTCTACTACACATTAACACTTACCTGGTTATACTGAGAAGTTAATATTCTACTATACATAACACTTACCTGGTTATACTGAGAAGTTAATATTCTACTACACATAACACTTACCTGGTTATACTGAGAAGTTAATATTCTACTACACATTAACACTTACCTGGTTATACTGAGAAGTTAATATTCTACTATACATAACACTTACCTGGTTATACTGAGAAGTTAATATTCTACTACACATAACACTTACCTGGTTATACTGAGAAGTTAATATTCTACTACACATTAACACTTACCTGGTTATACTGAGAAGTTAATATTCTACTATACATAACACTTACCTGGTTATACTGAGAAGTTAATATTCTACTACACATAACACTTACCTGGTTATACTGAGAAGTTAATATTCTACTACACATAACACTTACCTGGTTATACTGAGAAGTTAATATTCTACTACACATAACACTTACCTGGTTATACTGAGAAGTTAATATTCTACTACACATTAACACTTACCTGGTTATACTGAGAAGTTAATATTCTACTACACATTAACACTTACCTGGTTATACTGAGAAGTTAATATTCTACTACACATAACACTTACCTGGTTATACTGAGAAGTTAATATTCTACTACATATAACACTTACCTGGTTATACTGAGAAGTTAATATTCTACTACACATAACACTTACCTGGTTATACTGAGAAGTTAATATTCTACTACACATAACACTTACCTGGTTATACTGAGAAGTTAATATTCTACTACACATAACACTTACTTGGTTATACTGAGAAGTTAATATTCTACTACACATAACACTTACCTGGTTATACTGAGAAGTTAATATTATACTACACATTAACCCTTACCTGGTTATACTGAGAAGTAACCTTCATGAATATTCAGCTTAGAATACTTAGTATTTAAATACTCTCATACAACGTGTTATTAATAAGGATATTTACTGTTTCTTACAGATCTTCGGCAGCGCCTGGGTCGGGAGTGGCGTGTACCTCCATACCTCAGTGAACGACAACGAAAACGACGCGCATTTGCTGATCGCGATTTGGAAAATGTCATGTTACAACGCGAATCCATATTAGCCCAGAGTGCCCAACTCACTGCCCATCCCACCCACATTCCTGCAGAGTGGATGGCGCACGTTAGTCTCCTGCCCGTCCACCTGCAGGAAGCTCTCAGGTTACACCCGCAGCCGGCGCAGGCGTTGCTGCAGCTAGTGATTGAGGCTTGTGGGGGTGACAGAGAGAGAGCACTGCAGTACCTAGCCACACCACCTCCCGTCAGCCAGCCAGTGCTCAAGCACACCACTGCTCAGGATATGTGCGCCAGTGTCACCAGTGGGATGCATTTAGCCCAAGAACTTCCTTCACGGTTCCTTCAATTATCGTTGGCTGCTGCTGCGTCCACAACGCCAGCGATCTCGCTACCGTCGTCCTCTCCCACCTCGACACGTTCCCTCTTCTCAGCTTCATCTGGATCAGCGTTTACAGTGGTCGGTAGAGATACCAGCCGAGAATCACCATCTTCCTCTTGTTCGTCACCGCCCACACGCCCACCACCCACGCCCAGTCCTCAGGAGCAGAAAGAAACGGCCAATTCATCGCCAAAGTTGAACAGCCCGAAATTTGAGGCTGATGTACTACTGACGGCATCAGGAAGACCAGTGACTAGTGAGGAAGTGAGAGTGTACTACCCTGGCCACAGTGTGTTGCGAAGCCCAGACTTCGCACTTGCCTCAACAGCCCTCAAATCCTCACCATCAACTTTATTTGCCACTACTCCACTTGTGATGGCGGACAAGGATGGTTCGTCGCTCTCTCAACCCGCTGGTCAGCCCAATCCTGCACTTTACTCACATGCTGTGTCAAGGCTCCCAACAGACCGTTCACAATCTCACACTACTTGTCCAACGCCCAGAAAAGCAGTAATTTCCTTTTCCGTGGAATCTATAATCGGAAAACAAGTTTAGCCATCTTAAATCTGTGCTGTTGATGATAAATGCAATGGCACACTAAGCCATACCAATCGTCATTCTAAATTTGATGTTGCTACTACGAATGAACGGCAGAAACCAGACGTTGAAAAACTGACAGTCACTAATTATAGCGAGTTGAATATTTTGCGCACACACACAAAATTATATATGTGTGTGTGTGTGTATATATATATATATATATATATATATATATATATATATATATATATATATATATATATACACGCACACACACACGTACGTCGTACCGAATAGGTAGAACTTGAGAGTTTGGCTTAAGTAACAACGCTCTTCTTGCCGAATAAGGCAAGCGAAAATTTGTCCATGCAATACTGTCGCAAAAATCATTCTGAACCTAACAAAAAAAAAAGTATTTCATGTAATTATTGTAAACTTATCAAAAATATATTTAATTGGATTAAGCTAAATTAAATTTCGCTTATTATAATAAGGCTAGGCAAGTTTTCTAAGGTTCTTTTGGTCCAAAATTATTAATTTTTACATTAACATAAATGAAAAAAATATATCTTTAAATGTATAAGAGAAATTTTTTAGAAAGGACTTAATTTTAAACGAATTCTTGCTAACTGACCAATTTTACCTGTTCGGCACCACATTATATATATGCAAAAATAAGAAAACAGTAATAAATTATATATGTTTAACATATGTAGACATGTTAGGTGAGGTCTACACAAGTATGACTGAGGTAAGGCAAGGTTTTTTTTAGGCATGGATGTTGATAAGTGGCGTTAGTGTGGAGAGTAACATGGGTATTTCCTGTTTCAACTCCTCCCCCTCCCTCCAACCCCCCTTCCCCCTTCCTCTACTCCCCCTCCCTCCACTCCCCCTCCCTCCACTCCCCCTCCCTCCACTCCCCCTCCCTCCACTTCCCCCTCCCTCCACTTCCCCCTCCCCTGACTCCATTCACATCATCTTCACCAATTAAGACGGATTTTTTTTAATACTAAGTGGTTGAAGCAGTAACGTCCCCACAGTAACTTCCAACTTTCATAGGTTCTTCCGTCTGGCTATTTGACCTAGTAGTGTTCCTAGTTCACCTTGTTCTTTTACTAGCAGTGTTCCTAATTCACCTTCTTTTACTAGGAGTGTTCCTAATTCACCTTCTTTTACTAGCAGTGTTCCTAATTCACCTTCTTTTACTAGCAGTGCTCCTAATTCACCTTCTTTTACTAGCAGTGTTCCAAGTTCACTCCACATTGTTCTTCTCTGGCTAGCAGTGTCCCTAGTTCACCCCACCTTGTTCTTTCATTACTTTCTCTGTGAAATCAGCTCTTCAAGAAGTGCCTTCAGTTTCGTGAAAGGCTCTTGATCTAAAAGAATGGGAGCTCCTTCTACCCTTCCTCGGATCAAACCTAATTACCTTTCCCCAGTTCAACGGGCGTTGTATGACCCTTATAGTTGATAATTAATATTTTTTTTTTCTCTTAAATCACACAGTCAAAAATAATCTGACATTTCTTCAGGTTGAGTTCTCAACCTAAGGTTGAGTTCGTAAGGTTGGGTTCTCAACCTAAGGTTGGGTTCTCAACCTAAGGTTGGGATCTCAACCTAAGGTTGGGATCTCAACCTAAGGTTGGGATCTCAACCTAAGGTTGGGATCTCAACCTAAGGTTGGGATCTCAACCTAAGGTTGGGATCTCAACCTAAGGTTGGGATTTCAACTTAAAGTTGAGTTCTCAACCTAAGGTTGAGTTCTCAACCTAAGGTTGAGTTCTCAACCTAAGGTTGAGTTCTCAACCTAAGGTTGAGTTCTCAACCTAAGGTTGAGTTCTCAACCTAAGGTTGAGTTCTCAACCTAAGGTTGAGTTCTCAACCTAAGGTTGAGTTCTCAACATGATTCAGGTTTAGTTCTCAAATTTCTGCAGTCTAAATACTCTTCGTCTAGTTAAGCTGAACTTTTTACACAAGTTCTGTACTATCAGTTCTGTACTATATCAGTTCTGTACTATATCAGTTCTGTACTATATCAGTTCTGTACTATATCAGTTCTGTACTATCAGTTCTGTACTATCTATCAGTTCTGTACTATCTATCAGTTCTGTACTATCTATCAGTTCTGTACTATCAGTTCTGTACTATCAGTTCTGTACTATCTATCAGTTCTGTACTATCTATCAGTTCTGTACTATCTATCAGTTCTGTACTATCTATCAGTTCTGTACTATCTATCAGTTCTGTACTATCTATCAGTTCTGTACTATCTATCAGTTCTGTACTATCTATCAGTTCTGTACTATCTATCAGTTCTGTACTATCTATCAGTTCTGTACTATCTATCAGTTCTGTACTATCTATCAGTTCTGTACTATCAGTTCTGTACTATATCAGTTCTGTACTATCAGTTCTGTACTATCAGTTCTGTACTATCTATCAGTTCTGTACTATCTATCAGTTCTGTACTATCTATCAGTTCTGTACTATCTACCAAAGATATAAGATCTAAGACTAGTTGCATCTTAGTTACAGAAAGTAACGTAGTTTTGCTAAATGACTTATGGTAACTTTACCTCATATTTTGTAACTTTTATTTGTGTTCTCTGCCTCAATAAATGCTAAAAGCAATAAATCTTTTTTCCCGTCCTTGTTGCTAAGACCTAAGATAAACACACACCTACACCTGGGTCAGGAGCTGTGACTCGATCCTTACAACCACATACAGAAGTGTACACACAAGTACACATGCACGTACACACCCGCGTGTACAACTGTAAACACACACATACACAGATTGGGGAAGGTCAAAGAAGACCGCGGACATAGTACAGGCTAAGGGGCCAAATACTACAAACTTCACTCAAGGTAAAGGGTCTTGGGGTGAGTATAATACCGAGTACATCTCCTGAGGCGCACATCAACTGCTGCAGCATGTGGGAGCATGACAAACCTAAGAATAGCGTTTCGACACCTCAGTAAGGAATCGTTCAAGACTTTGTACACAATGTACGTCAGGCCCATATTGGAGTATGGTTAAACACATCAAGAAATTAGATGAAGTGCAAAGGTATGCAACAAGACTAGTCCCGGAGATAAGAGGTATGTCCTACGAGGAGAGGTTAAGGGAAATCGCCCTAACGACACTGGACAGGAGGGATAGGGAGACATGATAACGACATAAAATACTGAGAGGAACTGACAAGGTGGATAGGGACAGGATGTTTCACTGATGGGAAACAACTGGGGGGTCACATCTGTAAGCTGAAGACTCAGATGAGTCACAAGGATGTTAGGAAGTATTTCTTCAGAGTTGTCAGGAAGTGGAACAATCTCGAGAGTGATGTAGTGGATGCAGGATCCATACATAGCTTTAAGAAGAGATATGATAAGGCTCACGGATCAGGGAGAGAGTGGACCTAGTAGCGACCAGCGAAGTGGGGGGGCCAGGAGCTTGGAATCGACTCCTGCAACCACAAATAGGAGAATACACACACACACACACACACACACACACACACTCTAAGACAATGTCTTAATGCTGGTAATTATTTGTTATTAAATGTACAAGCACTATAATTGTTTGGTAATTCAGTGTTTAACGTATTTCACTTCCATTACTAAAGTCACACCATCCTTATCAACTTGCTACTGACCTTAACATTTCACTCTCATATTACATAAATCAGGAAGTATATATTTTTTATAGTCTGCATTTCATATCCACAAATCGTTCAGTTTTACAGGTTGTGTCAAATTTCCACAAGACTGGAAATACCCATCAATAATACCAAAAGAGCGGCTTGGTTCTTAATCAGGAGAGCACCCTGTGGGGAGTGGCACCTCGTGGGGAGTGGCACCCCGTGGGGAGTGTCACCCCGTGGGGAGAGTAGCACTCTTCCCAAAGAGGACACTATCACTAGACACAAACCACCAGACTCTACCACCTCGTTAAGGTGACCTGGTGATGCAGGATCGGGGGGAACAAGGCAGGATTGCTGCTGGAATCCTCTTGATCCAAACATGTTGGAGCAATCTTCCTCTTTGGATCATGCTTGATTACATATATTTCCTTTTGTGTATGTATGTATGTGTCTCAGTAGTAGTACCAGTTCCTAGTAACCAGTTACCAGTAACCAGTGTACCAGTAGATGACTCAGTAGTAGTACCAGTTCCTAGTAACCAGTTACCAGTAACCAGTGTACCAGTAGATGACTCACTACCAACCGTCTGTGTGAATCACTGACTGTTATTCACGTTGCTGCTGACCATAGCATGTTTTCAAATGCTGTTCACCCGCTGGGCACTGGTGGGTCAGTCTGAGATAGGGAGCAGAGAGAGGCAGGTCGGCTGATGGTGCTTTCCCATACTTTCCGTTATAATTATACGTACTAACCAGCCTACGTGAGTATTTTTACCCCATCCACGTTATCGAACCCACATGACGTGTGTGTGTGTGTGTGTGTGTGTGTGTGTGTGTGTGTGTGTGTGTGTGTGTGTTTCTGTCTGCCCGTGTCTGCCTCTGCCTGTGTGTCTGCCTCTGCCTGTGTGTCTGCCTCTGCCTGTGTGTCTGCAAAAACTTTTATACCTGACCACATGAACTCTCAGAACATGTGAAATCTGAAGAACAATAAAAACAATGGTAAACAAAAGTTGAATAAAGGATATAGATGAGAAGCCTCGGACCTGATAGCAGCGGATTTGAAAATCAGTGTGGATAAGGAAAGGAAAAATGAAGTTCAATATTCCTGAGAAAGTAAGTTACATGAGAAAAGGATATTCATGGGAGAAGGAAGGGTTCAAGGACTGGAGAGGAAATAAGAAAGCTGAAGGAGAATGTGGAAAGACCTAGGTAGAGGGTGAAAGGAATAATGATAATTAAAAGGGAAAGCAATAGTAGATAACTTAAGGGAAGAGGAGCGAGAGAAAGTCTTGTCCCGAGATACTTACACAAGACCAGGCAGTACATATAATAATAATATAATAATAATAATGAGAATTAACGAAAAATATAAAGCAATCTGAAGGTAGAGAGAATGGGAGGAAGGAAGAAGTCACTGATGATGTACGGCTTGATAACGTTGATGATAGTACAGGATAGAGGAGAGGGTCAACAAAAGAACAAAACCATCACTGAACGAACATGGCGAAAAGATAAAAAAATACGAGATGGCAAATTTTATAGGATTCGAAGTACATGGTTGACATAAATGCAGATTCTCTCATATGATGTAACACATGACAGGATTTTCAGACAGAAAATCTTGAGGAGTATAACAAGATTCTACTATATACACCTGGTGGCTAAAGCTCCCGCTTCACACACGGAGGGCCCGGGTTCGATTCCCGGCGGGTGGAAACATTTCGACACGTTTCCTTACACCTGTTGTCCTGTTCACCTAGCAGCAAATAGGTACCTGGGTGTTAGTCGACTGGTGTGGGTCGCATCCTGGGGGACAAGATTAAGGACCCCAATGGAAATAAGTTAGACAGTCCTCGATGACGCACTGACTTTCTTGGGTTATCCTGGGTGGCTAACCCTCCAGGGTTAAAAATCCGAACGAAATCTTATCTTATCTTAGCCAGACACACAGGAAGGAAAACTAAGGAAAGCATTAAGAGGCCCCTCCCCCATCCCCTTCCCCCTCGAGAAACTCGCCTCTTCTGGGTTTGTTGCCCTCAGCAAGCACTCTCCTATACAAGCCCAGTAACTCTCTCAGTCACATCCTCCCTTTCTCCCGCTATTTACAACATAACGTTCATCTTTTCCCTTCCATGTATACAAAAATAGATGTAAGAATCCCCAAACAGCCCCACCAGTCCCATCTCACACATCACCCTACCTCCCTCCCTCCTTCCTCCCTTCCTTCCTTCCTTCCTTCCTGAAATATGGGCAATGAACAAAAAGAAGTAACTAAACACGAGGAAAATGTAATTCAAAGTTCAGAAAAATGAAGATGTGCCAAACAGTGGATAATTTAGAAAATAAAAGCAGACGCAGATGAAGACATAAGAGCGCCAGCAGAGATGCAACCTATACAAGAAATATTCCCAGCATGATATACGGTGCCCCGTGGCCTGGTGGTTAAAGCTCTCGCTTCACACGGTGAGTGTCCGGGTTCGATTCCCGGCGCGGGTGGAAATATTGGGCGTGTTTCCTTACACCGGTTGTCTATGTTCCCCATTAGTAAAAATGGGTACCTGGGTGTTAGCCTACTGGTGTGGGTCGCATCCTGGAACAAAACTGACCTAATTTGCCCGAAATGCTCTGCATTTCAAGTGTCCGGGGCCCAAGACTGTTCAACAGCCTCTCATCAAGCATTATAGGAATTGCCAATAAACCCCTGGCTGCCTTCAAGAGAGAGCTGGACAGATACCTAAAGTCAGTGCCGGATCAGCCGGGCTGTGGCTCGTACGTTGGACTGCGTGCGGCCAGCAGTAAGAGCCTAGTCGATCAGGCCCTGATCCATCGGGAGGCCTGGTCATGGACCGGGCCGCGGGGGCGTTGATCCCCGGAATAACCTCCAGGTAGCCTCCAGGTAACCTCCAGGTATAGTAGTATGTCATTGATGTCAGCTAGGACTGTATACCTTGTACAAGTACTTGTAGAAATAGATATTATATTATAAAGTACTGAGGAAACAAAAGAAGAAACAAGGGAGGGAAAGGAGCGTTTTGAAGAGATAAGAGCGATAAAGGTGAGCCACAGGACTACACAGTAAATCACCATCAATATCAGGGTACACAAGTTAGCACTAGCAGTTACGACCAATCCACAACCAAACAACAGACCACGACAGGAATGTAAAGACAACAAAGGCACTGGCTGACACCATAGCAAAGGCGGCAAGAAGCCGCATGATAAAAATCTAATAATCATAGATTTAAAAATACACAGACTGGGAGAACATTCACAAGGAGGACCAGAATTGTGTTGAGTTATGATGAGGTGGTATAAGTATGATATACAATACCGACAAGATGAAGAATTAGACGTTGCACATGTGTGTAATTCTTCATGATGAGGTGGTAATGTGTCAACATGCCAGGAACACAAATACAAAAAGAGAAAGGGACAGAAACGGCATAAAAGGTATTCACCTAGAGAACATCTGATAAAACGAGAAATAGAGCATGAAAGACTTGTGGGTTGAAACGACCAAACACAACTTTCTTTCGAACACTTGTGTTAGAAACCTAGCAGATGGTGAAAAAAAAATTAGAGGCTACGGAGACTGCAAAGAAGAGAAGACCTGAATTCATTGCAAATGTGAACGGTAACCAGGAGGAAAGACAGCAAACAAGATAAGGCTATCTAGCCGAAAAAAAGTGCCAAAAGGGGAGAAATTAATACCCAGAGAAAGAAATGGTGAGAACAGAGCCTGTGGTTCACCCAAATGAAATGCAAGAACATGGAAAAGCTGTGCTTAAGTTCTATATCATTTACGTCATAAGTTAAGTCCATGTTAAGCTGCATCTAAGAGCTGTTATCTTATTTCAGCTCTTTGACAGGCTCAAAACCTGGTTTCTTAGTTCATTTTAAGTCTGGCCCTTATGGAAGAAAAGCTGAAAATATTTATATTGAGAAACACTCATGCTAGATAGAAGTTGAAGCTAGCAGCATCTTCCAGTTAGAACTTTCATTTGTACACCCGAGTTATCAGACAACGCGAGAACCGGTTCCAAGCTGCAGTTAGTCAATGACTGATCGCTGGTGGAGTTGTCACTGACGAAGGTTCAGCTAGAATGGAACTACTGGTGGGTATTTATTTAATGCTATATGGGGCTATGTTCACTCACAGTATGAGTGATGCTGACCAAAACTCACTTTGATGGTATGCAATAAGGCAGTTCCTTGAAAATGTGAAAAATCCTTTCACAGCAGTTGTTCTGCACTATGATGGTATGTTCACAGTATGAGTGATGCTGCCCAATGAACTCGCCACTGAGGGCCAAAAAAAAAAAAAAATAAATATTTATGCGATATTCTACTCTCTACTGTGTAGGATGGCAGATATTACCTACAAGTATCGTAGTGTAGGATGGCAGATATTACCTACAAGTATCGTAGTGTAGGATGGCAGATATTACCTACAAGTATCGTAGTGTAGGATGGCAGATATTACCTACAAGTATCGTAGTGTAGGATGGCAGATATTACCCACAAGTATGATAGTGTAGGATAGTAGATACTGCCCACAAAGTATTGTAATGTAGGATGGCAGATATTGCTGGAACAATCGTTCCAGACTATGGAGCAGAACTATTCCCCAGAATGAGGGACTGACCACTTCAAAACTACGTTTTCAAGAGTGACGGACTGATTACAACGTCTTTACATACCCGTTTCACACGTGTCTTGTCAACTTGTCGGTGCTGTATACCATTATGTTTACACCGTCCCTTCATCCATAAGAGGATATCACCAAGAAACAACTAGGTGTCTCCAAGGAGGAAAACGTGACAGATTCCTCAAAACAGTTCCTGGTCAGCTGGGTTGTGAGGCATACGTTAGACTGGGGACGGAGGGTACTAAGAGCTTGATCGATCAGGCCAGCAACCATAAGGCCTGGTCTGGGACCGGACCGTGAGCGTGGTGACCAGAAGAAACTCCATGTTAACCTACTCTCTTACTCTTGCTTATTCACTTTTTCACTCTCACCTGCTCTAGCATCCACTCCTCTTTCATTTTCTTTCGTATCTGTCTGTGCCTCTCTGGTTTGTCTTGTTCCCTTCCTGCTGGGAGCTTGGTCCCCCTTCCTCTGTGGGTTATGACAGTCTTACCCTCATTAACCCAAAGGAAGGGCTAAGCCAAGCCTTTCCTTCCCACTAAGTCATGTAATCCCACACAAATACACACGATTCTCGCCATTCTGAAGTGCCGCAATAAGCTATACAATAGCATTTTTCTTAACTGAAGTTTAGGTTTCTGTTGTACATGGTAGTGAATTATAGAGTTAGAACGGCTTAAGTTCCTCTCGCAGAAGTGGGAGATTTCGGTATTTAATTCAGGAACAGATAGAAGTCATTGTCTGAGGAGGAGTGTGTGGGAAGGAAGTAAAGATTATAGTGCTAATAGAAATAATGCCGCCTTCCATGTTAAAATTCCTTTCGTTTTGTTAACGAAAAAAAAAATGGTTATAACTATGACCATAATTTTTGAAGGGGGTGGACAGGTAAGCCAGCGGAAGGTCTCGGTCAGATGACCAAAAGCTCCAACAGCGGGTCATCATCTGACTAAGACCCGCGTCAGGAAACACTTGTCTTGTTTCCTGACAAACCTTCTTAACTTAATCTTTGTTAACGTAACGATCGCAAGTTAAAGCGCTTCAATATATCGCTTAAAACCCTTTAAAAGTCTGCAATGGTGTAAATCAGCGAGTGGAAAGTAATGAATTCCAAGGAAAACAGACTTAATATTTCGACTCACAACTGAGGTCCTCTTCAGAGGACCTCAGTTGCAGGTTGAACTATACACTCTTCACGCAGTCATTCACTTCTCGCAAGTTATAATAGAAAACCCAACCACATCAAAAACCAACAAAAAACGACAATCAACAAAAACTACAACCATAAAAGCCACAGCCACCACAAAAAACCAAAGGAACTACAAATGCGACAACCACCACAAAAGCCACAACCACAATAACCATAACAAAAATAACCACAACCACAACACCACCACAACTACAAAAAAAAAAAAAAGAAAAAACAACAATAATTATTTCAATAAAGTTACATAATACATATAATTTAGAAATACTAGTTGACATTTCTGGCCTACTTTATACAAAGCTCCCGGCTGTGCACAACACTGTGGCCAACCTTAAAATTAACTAACTCCGGACATTTTATGAGACTAACATGGTTTACCTGAACGATAAACTTTATAATTTCTAATATTAACTAAATTTAGTTTGCAATTATGAAATTTTAGGATTTTTTCAAGAAAAAAAGAAAAAAAAAAAAAAAAAAAAAAAAAAAAAAAAAAAAAAAAAAAAAAAAAAAAACTCAACCAGAGTGAGAGTAGCAGCCGCCGAGGCCACGACAACACTGAACTAACTTGTTTGTTGTTACAGTTTTAAGATGGTGATTAGTTGAAAGATGAATGTGGAAGGAGAAACTGATCTCAAATATAGTAATAAAATATAATGTAGAAAATACAAATGAGTGCATGAGTGAGATGAATGAGAGATGAGTGAATGAGTGAGACGAGTAAATGAGAGATAAGTGTTGAGCGAATGAGAGAGGAGTGTGAGATGAGTGAGGGACGAGCATGAGTGAAGAAGAGTTGAGTGAAGGATGAGTGAGTATTGCTTCACTTATTGTCAACAATAATTATACTTGTCTCTTCTATTTTCCTGAGGCAGGTGATGCCAAGAGATGCCAAGCCAATAATGGCACTCTGAGATACTGCTCCCCTCTACTCTAGGCTGGAACATTCCTCTACACTAAACAACCACTTTTAAGGCGGGAGAACCATCAATGACCGTATAAACTCAAACACCTAAATTACTTCATGCAAGAATACAAAAAGAAGCACTGCATTGGGCCCATGCTAGGCACGTCAACTCGCACCCACTCGTGTACCTATCTAACATCTATTTAAAGCTACCCAAAATTCTTGCCTTACTGACGCTACCTGGGACTGTTCCATTAATCTACAACTTTACTGCCAAACCACTAATTCCCCACATCCGTTCTAAATCAAAATTTCTCCAACTTGAAATAATTGTCGAGAGTCCTCCTCTTGGTTAGATATTTTCAACACTTTATATCCTATTTATTCAATCCTGTTTTCCATTTGCACACTTCAATCATATCTTCCTTAATACCAAGCCTATTTCGTAGGAAGGGTCGAGCGCTGAAAATCCCTTGAACCGTACTCCCTAGAACATAAGCGAGAAAGATGAATCAAAATTTACACCTGGAAAATTCTAAATGGATTTGACAAATCTGCACAGAGAAATCACTCCCAAAGAAAGCTAGAGGCTCGGCACTTGGTGCAACATGACCAAACTAAAAAAACAGGGAAGCAGAGTAGTCTATGAAAGAACTAAGTGTAAAGGAACCAAGGCTTTTCAACACCCTTTCTGCGTATATAAAGGAATTACGACTACTTGCTAAAATCAGCTCTTGGTCAGTCAGGTTGTAAGGGCCAGGCTATCACCAACATCCTGGTGTCTCGGACCATCAACCAAGAGGCCTTGTCTGGGACCAGGCTGTGTAGGTCGCGACCCAGAAATCGTCTTCAGTAACCTTCAGGTAACAGTATCACTCCATTTTGTGCAACAAGCCTGTAAATTCAATTAAGTCACTATAAGTTACTAAAGTTAACTTATGATAAAGAGAAGACCAACTGAATGGTTGAAGGAACACTTTCAAATTTTCACCTATACCGTCCAATATTACAAGTCAAGGCTTCCTCTAAGATACATAAACACCGAGGACGAACGAAATCAAACGAGGTCTTCAAAATTCATCACAATTTCTTCAATAAAAGTGGCAAATTATCCCCTAAATCTAAAATCTCCTCTACTGGAAACACGTTGGCATTTATGGTTTGAAGCTTATCGGAAGAAGCATTTAGGAGCAGGTAGGAGCTAAGGATCAACCCTTGGAACTACATAAAGCAGAGGAAAAAGACACATCCACCATTTCTTTAAGTTCAAATGGAAGAATAAGAAAGATTTGTTTGGATTGTTAACCGGGGGAAGAGTTAGCCATCCAGGGTAACCCAAGTCGGTGCATCATCCAGGATTCTTATTTCCACTGGGGTCAGTACCTGACCAGCCGGGCTGTGGTTCGTACGTCAGTTTGCGTGGGTCTAGCAGTAACAGTCCGGCTGATCAAGCCCTGATCCACCATGAGACCTGGTCACGGACCAGGCCACGGGGGCGATGACCCCCGTAACACCCTCCAGATATACTCCAGGATGCGACCCACATCAGTCGACTAACACCTAGGTACCTACTTACAACTACGTAAACAGGGACAGCAGGTGTAAGAAAACGAGCCCAACGTTTCTACCCATGCCGGGAATTGAACCACGGACACTGCATGAGCCGAGTTCGTTGCCATCCGAACCACGGGACACCATTTCTTTTAGATCAAGTGGAATAACCTTTGTGAGGTGGTGATGACAAGCTCCATACATAGGTTTAATAACAAGTGCGACAGCGTCCACGAGTATAAGAGGAATCTGGAAAGTGCATGTTTAAAGGCACGGCCAGGATCTCAGAATCGACCCCTGTAACCACGTAACGGGTGAGCACACACACACACACACACACACACACACACACACACACACACACACACACACACACACACACAAGGCCAGGTGTCTAGCGACAAGTGCCTCAGACAGCTGGTAATTAACGTACGTTAATAATTTATTCTGAAGTTAGGAATGAAAACAATGTAACAACTACGTTAATAATGAGAGCGCTAAACCCGTAGAGATCCCGTAGTACCTGGGTCGGGGGAGGGAAAGACGAGGGGGAAATCAGGTTCGAACCATGGAATGAAGTTAGGTCAAACTGTTTGGATATAAAAATTACAAGTGTATCTCCTTTAATAAGTTTTCTATGAATAAGTATGACAGAAAATGAATTCTAGTTTTTAAGGGGAAAGTATTTTTTCATGTTGACAGACATTTTATTTGAATACGAACACTAATTTAATACGCTGGTACACAGCGACCGTCCAGGGAGCTACTGCCGTCCTCTCATGACTGTATCAACAGCAGCAGCAGTAATATGCACTTTTAAAAGCCAGAAATATTAGCACGCACGTAATCTCACAGAATAAGTGGCCCGGTGGCCTGGTGGCTAAAGCTCCCGCTTCACACACGGAGGGCCCGGGTTCGATTCCCGGCGGGTGGAAACATTCGACACGTTTCCTTACACCTGTTGTCCTGTTCACCTAGCAGCAAATAGGTACCTGGGTGTTAGTCGACTGGTGTGGGTCGCATCCTGGGGGACAAGATTAAGGACCCCAATGGAAATAAGTTACAGTCCTCGATGACGCACTGACTTTCTTGGGTTATCCTGGGTGGCTAACCCTCCGGGGTTAAAAATCCGAACGAAATCTTATCTTATCTTATGAACATTATATATATATATATATATGAGTCGTGCCGAATAGGCAGAACTTGCTATCTTGGCTTAAATAGCAACGCTCATCTTGCCATATAGGACAAGTGAAAATTTGTGTACCTGGAGTTTACCTGGAGAGAGTTCCGGGGGTCAACGCCCCCGCGGCCCGGTCTGTGACCAGGCCTCCTGGTGGATCAGAGCCTGATCAACCAGGCTGTTGCTGCTGGCTGCACGCAAACCAACGTACGAGCCACAGCCCGGCTGATCAGGAACTGACTTTAGGTGCTTGTCCAGTGCCAGCTTGAAGACTGCCAGGGGTCTGTTGGTAATCCCCCTTATGTGTGCTGGGAGGCAGTTGAACAGTCTCGGGCCCCTGACACTTATTGTATGGTCTCTGAACGTGCTAGTGACACCCCTGCTTTTCATTGGGGGGATGGTGCATCGTCTGCCAAGTCTTTTGCTTTCGTAGTGAGTGATTTTCGTGTGCAAGTTCGGTACTAGTGCCTCTAGGATTTTCCAGGTGTATATAATCATGTATCTCTCCCTCCTGCGTTCCAGGGAATACAGGTTTAGGAACCTCAAGCGCTCCCAGTAATTGAGGTGTTTTATCTCCGTTATGCGCGCCGTGAAAGTTCTCTGTACACTTTCTAGGTCGGCAATTTCACCTGCCTTGAAAGGTGCTGTTAGTGTGCAGCAATATTCCAGCCTAGATAGAACAAGTGACCTGAAGAGTGTCATCATGGGCTTGGCCTCCCTAGTTTTGAAGGTTCTCATTATCCATCCTGTCATTTTTCTAGCAGATGCGATTGATACAATGTTATGGTCCTTGAAGGTGAGATCCTCCGACATGATCACTCCCAGGTCTTTGACGTTGGTGTTTCGCTCTATTTTGTGGCCAGAATTTGTTTTGTACTCTGATGAAGATTTAATTTCCTCATGTTTACCATATCTGAGTAATTGAAATTTCTCATCGTTGAACTTCATATTGTTTTCTGCAGCCCACTGAAAGATTTGGTTGATGTCCGCCTGGAGCTTTGCAGTGTCTGCAATGGAAGACACTGTCATGCAGATTCGGGTGTCATCTGCAAAGGAAGACACGGTGCTGTGGCTGACATCCTTGTCTATGTCGGATATGAGGATGAGGAACAAGATGGGAGCGAGTACTGTGCCTTGTGGAACAGAGCTTTTCACCGTAGCTGCCTCGGACTTTACTCTGTTGACGACTACTCTCTGTGTTCTGTTAGTGAGGAAATTATAGATCCATCGATCGACTTTTCCTGTTATTCCTTTAGCACGCATTTTGTGCGCTATTACGCCATGGTCACACTTGTCGAAGGCTTTTGCAAAGTCTGTATATATTACATCTGCATTCTTTATGTCTTCCAGTGCATTTAGGACCTTGTAGTGATCCAACAGTTGAGACAGACAGGAGCGACCTGTTCTAAACCCATGTTGCCCTGGGTTGTGTAACTGATGGGTTTCTAGATGGGTGGTGATCTTGCTTCTTAGGACCCTTTCAAAGATTTTTATGATATGGGATGTTAGTGCTATTGGTCTGTAGTTCTTTGCTGTTGCTTTACTGCCCCCTTTGTGGAGTGGGGCTATGTCTGTTGTTTTTAGTAACTGTGGGACGACCCCCGTGTCCATGCTCCCTCTCCATAGGATGGAAAAGGCTCGTGATAGGGGCTTCTTGCAGTTCTTGATGAACACAGAGTTCCATGAGTCTGGCCCTGGGGCAGAGTGCATGGGCATGTCATTTATCGCCTGTTCGAAGTCATTTGGCGTCAGGATAACATCGGATAGGCTTGTGTTAATCAAATTTTGTGGCTCTCTCATAAAAAATTCATTTTGATCTTCGACTCTCAGTCTGGTTAGCGGCTTGCTAAAAACTGAATCATATTGGGACTTGAGTAGCTCACTCATTTCCTTGCTGTCATCTGTGTAGGACCCATCTTGTTTAAGTAGGGGCCCAATACTGGACGTTGTTCTCGATTTTGATTTGGCATAGGAGAAGAAATACTTTGGGTTTCTTTCGATTTCATTTATGGCTTTTAGTTCTTCCCGCGATTCCTGACTCCTAAAGGATTCTTTTAGCTTAAGTTCGATGCTTGCTATTTCTCTGACCAGTGTCTCCCTACGCATTTCAGATATATTGACCTCTTTTAGCCGCTGTTATTCTTTTCCGTCGCCTGTAAAGGGAGCGCCTGTCTCTTTCTATTTTACATCTACTCCTCCTTTTTCTTAGAGGAATAAGCCTTGTGCATACATCGAGTGCCACCGAGTTAATCTGTTCTAGGCATAAGTTGGGGTCTGTGTTGCTTAGTATATCTTCCCAGCTTATATCGGTTAGGACTTGGTTTACTTGGTCCCACTTTATGTTTTTGTTATTGAAGTTGAATTTGGTGAATGCTCCCTCGTGACTAGTCTCATTATGTCGGTCTGGGGCTCCTCGCATACATGTCTGAACCTCAATTATGTTGTGATCTGAGTATATTGTTTTTGATATGGTGACATTTCTTATCAGATCATCATTGTTAGTGAAGATGAGGTCTAGTGTATTCTCCAGTCTAGTAGGTTCTATTATTTGCTGGTTTAAATTGAATTTTGTGCAGAGATTTAAAAGCTCGTGTGAGTGTGAGTTTTCATCAGAGCTGCCTCCTGGTGTTATTACTGCAACAATATTACTGCAACAATATTATTATTAGTATGCAATAATTTCGCCAAAATCATTCTGAACCTAACGAAAAAGATATATTTCACTGTGCTTGTTTAGTATTAAATTATTGTAAACAAATCTATAATGTATTTAGTTAGGTTAGGCCAAAATAAATTGTTCTTGTTATAAAACCAGCTAGCTGGTCTAGTGGCTAACGCGACGGGCTGGAGTTTTGAGACTATGACCGCGGGTTCAATCCCGGCCGGGGGTATGGTTTGTTTGCAATCGTGTCATTACGATTTCTTGAGTCATGTTCTTGTTATAATAAGGTTAGGTAAGTTTTCTAAGATACTTTTGGTGCAACATTATAAATTTTTACATCAACATTAATGAAAAAAATATATCTTTAAACGTATAAGAATTTTTTTTTAGAAAGGACTTAATTTTAAACGAGTTCTTGCTATTTTTTTTTATATTTTTATTTAAAACATAGAACAAATTCAATAATGTATAAGAGTATAAAATTAAAAACCATACTAGATATTACAAAACCTCTAGTACACAATCCCGGTACATTTTAAGAACACCATAGATCATGGCCATGACTCAAGAAATCATAATGACACGATTGCAAACAAACCATACCCCCGGTCGGGATTGAACCCGCGGTCATAGAGTCTCAAAACTCCAGCCCGTCGCGTTAGCCACTAGACCAGCTAGCTGATTTTATAACAAGAGCAATTTATTTTAGCCTAACCTAACTAAATACATTATAGATTTGTTTACAATAATTTAATACTATTATTACAACCATATACATAACCTACAAACCCTCCTTTTATAATAATCATTATTGCCAGTGCAGGCACAGCTGACACTTCTACCCTCCCCCTTCCCCGTATGTACAGTCCCCGTTCTAAATAACATACATTGAATTATCCTAATGAATGGTCATACCCTGACCTCATCAAAACCTAAGAGTTGGTAGTGCATGAACAAGACACAAAACACAAATTTACAGACTAAAACAGATATGAAACATTACATTCCTATACACATACACTGTAATAAGTAGAAGAATATACACCACCAATATAATATCAAATATTAATGTTAACCATGAATTACAAACTTTCAAAACATTGCATATCGTGAAGTTGACGCTCAAAATACAAGATAATACACCACATGCTACATTAGCGGTACAATACTAGGCTATGTAAATAATTTAAAGAACCCAAGACTAGAACATGAATAAGTATTATCCAAAAGGTTCATCATGATTTTAGTAACTTAACAACACCAAACTCCTTATAACACCTAACACGCCAACATGCAAACTTACAATAACGTAACATACATTCCACAAGACTATACTTTCGCTGTGCCTTCTAGCACGTGCCTAACTAGTATTACTTACAAATATAGATACAAAAATTTTAATCTAGAGAACTAATCCTTATCTACACATGTTTACATAATAGGTAATTACTTTAAATCTGATGCAGGAACACGTAACAAAAATGGCAAAAATAACTCAGTTCTTCAAGGTACATAGTGAAAGGAATATCCTCTCAAGAAAAGTTTAAAATTCAATTGCAAGACCAGTACAAGCGAAACATAATACGCTACCAAAGGAAAATATACATATTATATAATTTATATATTTAAACTGCCATTTACACCTTCCCCATCAAGGGAACTAAGCTAAACTAATCTTTCACAACCTCTCATCTAGTCCCACACGAGTACCTCCAATCACACCCAATCACCCATCATTGCGCACCCAAGGAGGTGAGCCCGTTGAATACCCCTGAACCCCCTCCCCCTTTTACCACCCTACTCACCCCGGCAGTTAAAACCCCTTATAACGCCAATAAATTCCCTATTGTTAGGCCTCTATAACCCTCGGAAAAAACCTCATCCCACCTTTTCCCAAAAATGTCTCTATTGCGACACAAGGTTCGATAAAACGTCGCCGCCAAAGTCCTTCTCAGCACATCCCCACCCTCCTTCCCCCTCATACCCCACAAAACATATATGTAGTCCACGATTACATATGTTAAACCCCTTACCACACCCTCATTCACACCACTCATATCAAGACTCAACGCTCGCAATACCGACACACCTTGACCCCCCACCCTCACCACAACCTTATTCATCCATACCCTGATGCACTCCAAACCTTCACAAAAATAGACAACATGATACGCAGTCTCTTCCCCACTGCATCTGCCACACCCCCCACCCTCGATAACCCTCCTATCTCGGAGCATCGCTCCCGATGGCAAAATCCCATGCAGGAAACGATACATAACCTCACGTGGCCTAGGTCGTATCCTTAATTTACTAAATCTTCGCCATATTACATCCCATGCATACATGGGGTAGATCCCTTCAACCGGCGCCACTACATGTCTCTCTAACAATTTACATAAAGTTCCCACCTTTACTTTTCCCGGTTCCCTGGCTAACACTAAAGCACGTAACACTGTTTCACATTCCTTCATTTCCGCCCCTCCATACCATTTCCTCAGGTGAGCATGTACCTTATCTATCTGCCCCCCCCTCCATGCACCTGCACTTATCACTTCCCTCTTAATAAAAACACATTTCACGCGCTTTCTCAAGTCCAACAAACCTAACCCTCCCCTACATACCGGCAATGTCACTACCTCCCTTCGCAACCAGTTGCACCCTGAGCCCCACAAAAATTTGAACACCATTCTAAGAATACTCGTGATCGCTGTTCCTGTTAACGGCATCACTGCCGAAACAAACCAGACTTTACTATATGGTAATACATTGATGACAATTGCACGTTGCCTAAGGGTTAAATGGTGAGGTCGCAGCATTCCCAAACGTCGCTGCACCTGTTCCACCATCCTATTCGAATTGCTAATCCTTGCAGCACTCAGGTCAGCCTCATAAACGACACCACAGATTTTCAGACTCCTGGTTCTCCGCTGCACAACATCACATCCCCAATCTAATCTCCCTGCCCACTCTCCCAACCCCATTATCATTGACTTTTCCAGATTTACCTTCATCCCAGTAGCTCTCCCAAAATTGTGTACAACTTCCTCCAAAAGTCCTAACCATGTCTCCTCACTCACCAAAATAGTTGTATCATCAACATAGCCCACCAAACCAGGCCAAGACTTCTGCTCACCATCCCCATCCCCTGTCCTTAGACGATCCTCCACCATCCTATAAAAGGGATCCTGAACACATGCAAACAAAAGTTGTGATAATGGACATCCCTGCCGAAGACCCCACTCCATGGTGACTCCCTCCCCACACACCCATTGATTTGCACCCTTACCTTCGCGTTTGAGTACAATGTATCCACCCACCCCACTATTTCTTCGCCAAACCCCTGTCGTAGGAGAATATCCCTCAAAGCCTTTCTTTCCACCCTGTCATAAGCCCCTTGCCAATCCAACGCCACCAACGCCCCTCTTCCTCTTTCCATGTCCTCCAGGAACCCCTTTATGATCCCGTGGCCCTCGCCCATTGACCTACCAGGCAACCCAAACTGAGACTCAAACACGACCCTCCCCACAACACATTTAAGCCGATTCCCAAGAATTTTCGCGAACAATTTATAATCAGCACAAAGCAACGAAATGGCTCGGTAATCCCGAAGGGTACTCTGCTGTTTACCCTTCGGGACCAACACCACCACCGCCGTTGCCTGTGATTCTCCCATCTTACCTCCTTCCTTCATGGTATTCATTAACTCTACTAGGAAACCCCTAAGCAGACCCCAGTGCTGTACATAAAATTCGCTTGGTAAACCATCGATCCCGGGTGCCTTTCCCTTCCTCATGTCCATAAGGGCTCTCCATATTTCCTCCTCCTCAATGACCCCACCCAGTGCCTCCCGATCACTCCTCCCCAGTTTGCATGACACATACTCGCATACCTGCCCAAGAACCTCTCCATCTACCCCACTACTTTTCCCATATTCCTCAAACCATCTATCTGCATATGCACTCATCCCCGTGGTTTCTCGTAATACCTGTCCCTCTCTAAACCCCCCCACCAAAGAAATGACTTGCAATCCCGGTATTGTAGTCGTTCGCTGTCGTACCTTCTGTCCTCGCAGCACACAAGCCGATGGCTTGTCGCCCCATAGTACTTCGTCCAACCCCGCCTGTATACGTACCGCTGCAAAACGTTCTTCTTGCAAATCCCCTATCCTGCCCTTCAACATGTGTATATCCTCCACTGGGTACACCCCGGCCACAGCCCTCCCCTTGTAACAATCCCGTAATCTAGATTCTAAATAATTTGACAAACCATACCGCAATTGATTAATGCGTTTACCCTCCCTCACATAAAATTGACGTATTCTTACCTTAGCCACACTATCCCACCATCCTACCACATCCTCCTCAGTCCTTCTGTCTGCCCAGAGCTGTTCCCAAAATACTGCAAAACCTTCCAATCCCTCCCTATCCCTCAAAACCATCGTGTTCAGTTTCCAATAACTTCCCTGCCTACGAGCCAAAGCATCCCACCCCACCTCCACTAATACCGCCCTATGATCGGAAGACACCATCTTAATAGTTTTAAAAGACTCTACCAAAACCCTCCGAGATAAATATAACCTGTCCAAACGAACTGCATATCTCATTCTTATAAACGTATGTTCCACCTCCCACAGACCTCCCCCGAAAGCATCACGTAACTGAAGGTCTCTAAGCAGGCCTCCCAAGACTGAGGAAAAATATCCCGCTCCTCTGGGTTCCACGTCTGCCCTCTTAACTACACAATTCCAATCCCCCCCACAATCGCCACCGACGGTAACGTTCGTAGGTAGTACACGAGCTCCTCCCGCACAAAATCCATCTTCACTTTCACGTCACTTTCTGCTGGGGCATACACACACACAAACGCCACTCTCTCTCCCATCCACCATCCTTCCACACGTAATACTCTCCCCCCTCCCCCCCTCTTTCCTGTGCAATACAAACGGGCTCGCCTCCCTGATCAACACACCCACTCCTCCTGTTAAGCGCTCAGACGGCAACACATAAGCCTGATACCCAGGCACCTCTAATTCACGACCAAGCTTAAAATTGTGCTCCTGCACAAAAGCTACATCAATCTTGTACCTATTCAAAAACATCCTGAAGCACTCACGTTTAACACCATCACACAGACCATTAATATTTATTGTTACACACCTGAGGCTGGCTTAAGGTTTCCCTCCCTGCCTCATGTCATGACTCTTCCCTTTCAAACCATTTCCCTGGGCTTTGCCTTTGCCACATACTCCACCCTCCTTCCCAACCATCCCCCCCCCTTCTGTTGTGGCCCTCTCGTAGAGTCACTCTGAGCACCATAACCCCATGTCTTTTTTCCCGGCCTTTGCGCCGGCGTCAGAACATCGTCCGAATCTGACGCTGCTGCCCTTTTCCTTGTAGCTCCTTCTGTTTCCATATCTGAGTCCTGGGAGCCAGCACAATGGACTTCCACCTCTACCACCCTTAATCCGCCTCCATGTCCTTCCATGGCACTCACACTGTCCATCACAAGTGCCACCTGATCCTCCCCCCTCCCGCACACACCTTCTGCCCTGATCCCAGGTTCCTGCTCACTGTGACTCTCCACCTCCGTAGACTCTAACATAGCCTGTATCACCGTCTCCAACTCCTCCTCAATAGCTTTCACTTCTGCGCCCACCTGCACCTCTTCACTTGACAGCTGTACTGTTGATGGGTCAGGTGATTCATGGATCTCCACTTCTTCTGATTCCACAGGAGCCATCACCTCTTCACTCCACAAGCGACCATGCCCTCCTCCTTGCCTCCGTTCTTCCTCAGGCATCGGATTCTCATGGACAGGTGCTGCGCCCCTTGCCGGCCCAGGAGCCATATTCCGCTTGCCACAGTCTGCCGCCATATGGTCAAATTCGCCACACAGTCAGCATGTACGCCTCTGCCCAGCATACGCTACCATGACCTGGGTTCTAAACTCCTCGAGATATACATACGAGGGTATAGGATGCCTTAGCGTCATCTTGAGATTGAAAGAACCCTCAGGATAACCTGTGTAAGCTCCTTTTACCCATTTACCAGGTTGGGCCAGATGTACAGTGCCATAACGTTCGAAAACATTGCGTATATCCACTTCATCAGCCTCAAAAGGCACGTTTCGGAGCTTAACCCACGAATAATGTCGTGATACATCCGTCAACTTGACCCTCACTGCCGGTGTTACGTTAATGCTGACATCTTGATAACGATCCACCAACGCCTCGTATACTTGAGCAGTTAGCACCTTCACGAATATTCTATACACACCGTTCAGTGCCACTCCATACAAATCCTCGTCTCTGATGCCGTAATAACACATCAACTGACGTAGGCGTTAAAGCCCCACTAATGAGCTCAATGCCCACAGTATTCACCCTTCTGCACACACCTGGCGCCATGTTGTTGACTGAGTAGCTCGTCTGGGAAAACAGTAGAGGGGTGCAAAGCACGACCGCACTCTACCTCATCCAGGCAGCGAATGACATTCTTGCTAATTGACCAGTTTTACATATTCGGCACGACATATATGAGATTTTCGCCTTATAATCGGTGATACACACGTAACATGTACCTTATATGCCACCTTTATATCAACAATGCATCTCTTAAATCTTCTGTACCATATTATGTAATAAAATATTCCTATTGGTAAAAAAATATATATATCAAAAGATGGGGTGGTAGGGGAAGTGGAATATTCAAACGACTTCAGGAAGAAATCCAAATATTCTTCCTTGAAGTCTTTTTATCCACTTCTCCGAGGCTATGGGTCCCACAATTTACACCAGAGGTGGACCCCATTATTTTATATATTATATATATATATATATATATATATATATATAAGTTTTAGGAAATGCATATTTTTCATTAAAACCAAAAGGTAAGTAAATCTTTACATTTTTCAAATAAATCTTACTTTTCTTACATTTAAAATTATAATCGTTAACCATGAAGTCAAGCTTTGTATTACCGAGGCTTCCAGTGCCTACTACAGTGGTAGATGTACCGTCACTGAACCCAAGTGTCAACAGAGGTGTTATGGTCACATACTTGTTGACCTGCTGGGTATTATTACACAATGATCGCTCAATCCATCCATCAACCCAGTCGAAGTCATCAATTTCAAGCCCAAATTCTGTAGAATTCCCTAAACACGTCCGAATTCAGTCCCCAAACGTAGTCCCCTTAAAACGTAAAAATCCTACGGATTTCTCAAAAACCCCCTAAGCCACTGAAATTCTGTAGATCCCCCTCAAACACAGTTCCCAAACTGCCAAAATTCTATCAATTCTCCCAGAAGCAGTCGCCTAAAACCGATTCTCGCCAGAACATTCTCCCCTCCTCCTGCCCACTCTAAAAAGAATGTTAATATCTTCTGAATTCCCCAAAAACAATCCAACAATTGAAAATTCCCCCTATAAGTGACGAGTTTTTCAAATCATACCTTCTTCTCATCATCTATTCAACTATACTTCCATTCTACTTCAGTCCATCTATCAGTCCACACCAGTCCATCCATATCGAACATAAAAATCAGTCCATTCCCTTGAACCTCGTCATTGCAATGATGGCCAAAAGCGTTCAACTCCTCCCCTCCCCTACTACCATCACCCCCCACATCTACCCAATCAACTATCATTCAATATATTCATTCATCTATTATGCTAATTCGTCCATCCATCCACCATCCCCATCTCTCACTTCCTTATATCACCGTCTCCTACAAGGATGAAAGGGATCAATCAACGGTCTCCACATTAAGAAATTCGAAATACTGGTGGCCGCTAGCAAAAGTCACGTAAGTATCTATAGGACAACTAAAAATCTTTGCGTGGTTTGAACCTGAATAAAAACTGACTGTTAAAGTATTTACTACTACTACTACTAAATTCATGGGGAACGTTAAACATGTAAAGTTCTTACTATGCCTGAAAGAAAAAAAAATATATATGATAGTTACACCATACGAACACCAGTAGTGTCCTACTGAACTAGTCTACGAAAAAAAAAAAATAAAAAACAACACGAAAATGCAGTGCAATGAGATTTTTTTTACTGACACTGTTTCCCCCCACGACGCGAGTTTTTTTCAAGTCACAAAAAACCTGTTTCTCTGACTTGAAAAGGCCAACTGCATGGGCGACTCGTTGTCAGTAGAAGATCTCTTGATATTGCATGTGTGTGCTTCCATCGCCTCGGTATTTCAAACCATTCCCCTCCATAATAGTTACATTATAGGAACATCAGCAGTGTGCACAGGGAAGCTTGAAACCTTGACTGGTATCGTGCTTCCTTATGCATAAATTAATAAGATCAATAAAGACAGCGGTGAGTCTAGTACAGTTAGTTAAAGGTACATTACTTGAGGTAGCACAATTAATAGGAGTATTATCTCGTTACCACTGACTTGCTTAGCAAACAAAGGTTGGACACCAGTCCCTGGACCCATATGTGCCTCTGTAATCCTTAGACTACCTCGCACAGGATAGACATGGGGGAGGGGGTAGAATAAAGATGTCAAACTAGCCATTGTGATTGATGTCTTAAAACATTGAATGATTCTTACCTCCGTTGTATCATATATTAATTTTAGTTTTATGTTCTTTAAAATTATGAATGACTGTGGTTAGCTTCTATTTCATATTCTAATTAATTTTACCCACTGCCTTTCACACCCATAGATGTTCTAGCCTTCACTACCAAACATTTACTTCACTGTCCTAACACCAAGAATGTTTGTAAATGTTTCTCATATCTGTGAGTGTTCATCTTCCATCTCTCATACTCAATAAGTTGTGTTTACTGTTGCGTATTGTGTTCGTCTTTCCTCATGTTCCACTTTCTTTCCAGTGTTAAGGGCAATGAACCTGCAGACTCCCCAGCACTCAATCAGTGAGAACCCTCCAATTTCTCGCAACCAGTTATCAAGTGTTTCTCACTCCTGAGTCTGTGGTTGTTGGTGTGTTAGTGATGAATAAGATGATTTTAATCAAGTCGCATTTGCGCTTCTGGCTACCTTCACGTGCCCTTCAGGCTAGCCTCACTAGCCCTTCTGACTAGCCTCGCTTCATCACTTTCAGCTGTGGGGAAACTTATCTCGCTAGTACGTATTTGGTCACACCAGATTCACTGCTGGTCATCTATTAGAAGAAAGCCCAGCTCGACCTTGTCAGGATTGCCAGGTTCCGCCGACAGTTCAACATCGCCTGATATATTGTCCCATCTGTCAGTGAGAAAGCTTGCTCAACTTTCAGTCTTCGCCACTGAGGCGTCGTTCTTGCTGTCTGTCCTGCTCTCTGAAAATACCATCATTAATGCTGATTCACTCTGCGAACATTTATCCTTAGTGTTTAATCATTGCAACAACTTGAAATGTTATTGTTCGGTGTTTGTAGTTGTGTGCACTGTACTTTAACTTATCCTGTAAGATCATCCCTTCTACTGTGCACTGTTAATCATCACCACGGCTTCCCAGGTTTTTATGCACAGTAAATATTCACCTACGTGTGGCCTGGGTGTCTCACAGTATTGTAAACAAGATTTATGTAAAGAAAAAATAAAAATCTGTACAGTGGTGATCTTGGGTGCACGTTTTTTTTTCTTTTTTCTTGGGGGGGGGAGGGAGTTCTCTATATAAGTCCCTAGCGTTTCTTAAACAATTTGTCAAATGATAGTTGTCAGTCGGGTGCTGAGTATTAGTGCTTCTGCCTCGCCTATGTTTTTCCATAATCTTGTGTAACTGTCATATCTACTGTGTAATCTATGGAAGTATTCAACCTACACTTCTTCAGTTAAAGATTTTTTTTTCATCTATTATCTCTCATCATACGGAAACATTTGTTTTAGTATACTGTCTCGTTTAAACCGAGTTTCCGTTTGTATTTTATTTCCCTGAGGAGAGAGGTGGGAGAGAGAGGGAGAGGGGGAGAAGGAGGGAGAAGGAGGGAGGAGGGAGAGGGAGAAAGGGAGAGAGGGAGAGAGAGGGAGAGAGGAGGAGGGAGAGGGAGAGAGGGAGAGAGGAAGGGAGAGAGAGAGAAAGAGAGGGAGAGAGAGAGAGAGAGAGAGAGAGAGAGAGAGAGATAGAGATAGATAGAGAGAGAGAGAGAGAGATAGAGAGAGATAGAGAGAGAGAGAGAGAGAGAGAGAGAGAGAGAGAGAGAGATAGAGATAGAGATAGAGATAGAGATAGAGAGAGATAGAGATAGAGATAGAGATAGAGAGAGATAGAGAGAGATAGAGAGAGATAGAGAGAGATAGAGAGAGAGAGAGAGAGAGAGAGAGATAGAGAGAGATAGAGAGAGATAGAGATAGAGATAGAGATAGAGAGAGAGAGAGAGAGAGAGAGAGAGAGAGAGAGAGAGAGAGAGAGAGAGAGAGAGAGAGAGAGAGAGAGAGATATGTGTGTGTGGGTGGCCTTATTGTTATGTACAAGGCCAACATTGTCAAAGTACCACACTTGGATCCACTTCCAGGACAGCGTGAAGCAAACTTCTATACCACAAGACAGGCAGAAAACAGCAACTTCGCTCTGGATGTACTCTTCTCCAGAACATCATTTCATCTGAGATCATTTATCCCCAGGATGACTCAAGTCTGGGACTCATTCGTACAACATTATGATGTTAGTGATATAAAGTCAGTTGATCAAATGAAAATGCTGGCCCACAGATGGCTCCAACTTCATCCTCTTCCCTACTTGTATGTGTCATAACAATAAAAGTGCTTTCAAATGAGCTGATGTAGGTAACAGCTCTTAGCTTGCCAATAAAGTTAGGAATCCTTAAACCTTGTCAAACCCTGTGAAAAAAAGAGATAAAGGAGGAAAAGAGAGATAGAGGAGGAAAAGTGAGAGAAAGGAGGAAAAGAGAGAGAGGGGGGGGAGAGGGTCTACATAACACTATTAGACGAGAAAGTCATTGAAACAACTATGAGAGTATTTAGCACTGAACACACACACACACACACACACACACACACACACACACACACACACACACACACACACACACAGTGTACTATAAGATGTACGAGAGGAAAGACGAGGCTGAGTGAGAGAAGGTGAGACAGAGAGAGAAGGTGAGGCTGAGAGAGAGAGGTGAGGCTGAGAGAGAGAGGTGAGGCTGAGAGAGGGTGAGGCTGAGAGAGAGAGAAGGTGAGGCTGAGAGAGAGAGAGAGAGAGAGAGAAGGTGAGACAGAGAGAGAGAGAAGGTGAAGCTGAGAGAGGTGAGGCTGAGAAAGAGAGAAGGTGAGGCTGAGAGAGAGAAGTGAGGCTGAGAGAGAGAGAAGGTGAGGCTGAGAGAGAGAGAGGTGAGGCTGAGATAGAAGGTGAGGCTGAGAGAGAAGGTGAGGCTGAAAGAGAGGTGGTGAGGCTGAGATAGAGAAAGTGAGGCTGAGAGAGAGAGGTGAGGCTGAGAGAGAGAGAGAGAGAGAGGTGAGGCTGATAGAGGGTGAGGCTGAAAGAGAGGTGGTGAGGCTGAGAGAGAGGTGAGGCTGAGTGAGAGAGAAGGCGAGGCTGAGAGAGGGAGGTGAGACAGAGAGAAGGTGAGGCTGAGAGAGGGATGTGAGGCTTAGTGAGAGAGAAGGTGAGGCTGAGAGAGAGAGAGAGAGAGAGAGAGAGAGAAGGTGAGGCTGAGAGAGAGGGGAGGTAAACTGTCCGTGTCACCTCTAATGAGGTGGGATTGTATAGCGGTAATTGGTGATTACTGGGAGAGGAACGAGGTGTGACAACTTTAACGAGGTGGGATTGAATACAACCTAATTGGTCATCAGAGAAAGGTGGAGCCACCTTGTGTTGCTTGTGCCAGCCACGGATCAGTCACACCACAACCTCTATTGATACACAACCCACTTTCTTGTGAGAAAATGTGATTACATACATGGTGAGACCGATATAGTGAAATGTACTTTCATTTTATTGGCATTTTTTATGTGAAGATGATCTTATAGTAATTGTAGAGGTGCCTATGTAGTGTGTGACCTGCCTAGCATGGACCCTTGGCGTGCTGCACTGCTTTCCCGTTCTTGTCTGTGTGTACGTATTTACGTGCTGGTAGTCAGTCTTGGTAACTTGGATCAGGGGTCCTAGACCTAGAATCAGGGTCCTAGACCTAGGATCCTTTCCTCGCCTTTTTAATTTTAGTGAGGTATTCAGGGGTGTGGGTGGTGAAACTGAACAGCGATAAGCCTTATTCACTTCAATGATTATAAGTTCCTCAATACCAACAATAAGTTGCGAGTAGAAAGAATATATTTTAATATTTGTCCTCACAGGGTACAGCATACCCAGATATAAAAGATGAAGACTATTTCTATAGGTATACCTTTCTAGGGTTAAATGTGCAGACGGCTGACCTTAGCCATGTAGGAAACATTCAAGCTGACACCAGAGATTCTATGACTGTGATAACTCTCCTCCCCTACACATTCTAGTCTCCACCAGACCGCAACTCACGTCCCTCCTCCATCCCTCACCGCTGCCACTGAGGGAAGAGAAACATGTTTCCAAATCAAAGACTAACAGCTCCAGATCACAGAAAACCTAGAGATAATCGAAACAAATTATGTTACAACAATGTCGTATTCCTTTTAGGGAAATTGGTGACTACATACAATTGATGACTACATACTTTTAAGACACCTTTAATAAAGGTGTCTTAACCTTTAATAAAGGTGTCTTAAGTGTATGCATTTATATTTATTTTATTCAAGTTGTCGGCAGTCATTTTCCTTCTTACTATATATTAGTTAGCCTTCTAATTAAGAGAAATGTTTAGTCACAGATTTTTCCATGAACCACGGGAGAACAGCTCTTGATGTATTACAATTAAGAATAAACAGTTCAACAACTTGAATTATCACGATCACAAATTAATTTCTTAGAAAATAATTTAGACAAAACATGTTAGAAAAAATGTAAACAGGTGAAACTCTACAAAAGAAAGAAGGAAGGAGAGGTGTGGCGCAAGAAATTCAATTAAGGACAAATTTATTCGCAAAGATGCCAACGCAGCACGACCTCTCTAAGACGAACACCCTCTTATTGCTCTAATTAAGCAACAACAACAATCTCCGAGACAATGTTGCCAGAATAGAACAAGCCATTCAGAGAATGCATTCACTGGGTTACTATCACAGCACATCAATGGCAGTATTACAGTTTGTCTCCTATTCCAACTCAGTGTATACAGTATCTAACTAATTATGACTTCTAGATCTTAACTAATATAAAGTCTTACTCTGTTGCATCTTTGCAATACCACATCTCTTGATTCAATCACCAAGACTTTTTTCTTAAAAAAGTTAGCTAAGTAACTTCCACCTTCGGTCATCCCCCCTCAGCTTGCATAATGGCCAAAACTTTTTGACAAGATAAATGGCCGAGAATTTGCTTGAGCTTTTTAAATTTAATGATTAAATCTTTGCTTACAAAAGTCATGACTGATGGAACTATTAGCTTCCATAATTTTTGGTTTACAAAATCTAGGTCTGTATGTACCATTGACTTAGGACAAATTTATAGAACAAGTGGGATTATATACTCCGACAAAGTGCTATACGTCATAACAATGTGCTATACGTCATAACAATGTGCTATACGTCATAACAAAGTGCTATACGTCATAACAAAGTGCTATACGTCATAACAAAGTGCTATACGTCATAACAATGTGCTATACGTCATAACAAAGTGCTATACGTCATAACAAAGTGCTATACGTCATAACAATGTGCTATACGTCATAACAATGCATTCGTAGTTAAGGACATTTCACAGATAAAACATTTATTGACCGTCATTGATTAGTGTTACAATTACCCAATTAAATTGCCTTGGATATGTTTACATGATCTTTGCTGTGGCCTCGTGGGCAAAAATTGGGCGGAGGCTGTGTCCTCGAGACCAAGTGAGTGTTAAACAGCAGCGCTACCTCGCCAGGGTCGAGCACACCTGTGTGGGCGGGAGGGTGGGCAGGGGGTCAGGCGGGAACTGAAGGGTGGCAAGGTGATCTGGAAGGTGTTATGCCTAAATCAAGGAACGGGTGGGGGTTTGCACCCATGGCGAGTGAGTACTAAAACGTACTGGTCTGATTTTTAAGACTCGCTCGCTGTGGGTTCAAATCCCACCTGTTCCGTGATTTGTTAGTGCTCTTGTTATTACTCTTCCGTGAGTCATGGTATGTTCATTCACGTTTGAATGAACCAATGAGTTAATATCAGTTTTTCACTTGAGAAGATCATTGTAATGATTGAAAGGCGAGATTTGCCGAGAAGAATGGTAGAAGATACGTGACGAGAAAACCAAAGAGCTTTATAAAGCTCTTAGTAAAGGTCTATATATTTCTAATTATTCCTGTCATTCTATCAAAAATGTTTTTCATTGCCTTCATATTCACTATTGAAGTTAGTCATTTATGGCTTCCATTAATCTTCACTCACTCAGGTTTTTCCATCAGATGGATCACTTATTCTTGACCTCCCCCCCCTCACAGTCTCTCTCGCTCTCTCTCTCGCTCTCTCTCTCGCTCTCTCTCTCTCTCTCTCTCTCTCTCTCTCTCGCTCGCTCTCTCTCTCTCTCTCTCTCGCTCTCTCTCTCGCTCTCTCTCTCGCTCTCTCTCTCATAAGAACATAAGAACGAAGGAACACTGCAGAAGGCCTACTGGCCCATGCGAGGCAGGTCCAAGTCCCTACCGGCTTAAGCCAATGCACCCAACCTAGTCAGGTCAGGTCACATTGACTTAAGGGAGGAACACGGCAACCGACCTGTTAGCACAAGCTATCAGGTCCAACTCACACCCACCCACATCTACTCATGTATTTATCCAACCTATTTTTGAAGCTACACAACGTTCTGGCCTCTATAACGGTACTTGGGAGTTTGTTCCACTCATCCACAACTCTATTACCAAACCAGTACTTTCCTATATCCCTCCTGAATCTGAATTTTTTCCAACTTAAAACCATTGCTGCGAGTCCTGTCTAGGCTAGATATTTTCAGCACACTATTTACATCCCCTTTATTTATTCCTGTCTTCCACTTATAAACCTCAATCATATCCCCCCTAATTCTACGTCTTTCTAGAGAGTGCAGTTTCAGGGCCCTTAGTCTATCCTCATAGGGAAGGTTTCTGATACATGGGATCATCTTTGTCATCCTCCTTTGTACATTTTCCAGAGAATTTATATCCATTCTGTAATACGGTGACCAAAACTGTGCAGCATAATCTAAATGAGGCCTAACCAAGGATGTATAGAGTTGAAGAACAACCTGAGGACTCCTATTATTTATGCTTCTTGATATGAAGCCAAGGATTCTATTAGCTTTATTGCGAACACTTATGCACTGTTGTCTTGGTTTCAGATTACTGCTAACCAGAACTCCTAAATCTTTTTCGCAATCCGTAATATTAAGATCTACATTATTTAGTTTATATGTGGCATGGTTATTGTCCTGTCCAACATTTAGAACTTTGCATTTGTCTATATTAAACTGCATCTGCCACTTCTCCGACCACTGCATCAGTCTATTCAAATCTTCCTGGAGTGCTCGAATGTCCTCGTCAGAATGAATTCGACGGCCTATTTTGGTGTCATCGGCAAACTTGCCGATGTCGCTCTTTATGCCCTCATCTATGTCGTTTATGTAGATTGTGAACAGCAGGGGGCCCAACACTGACCCCTGTGGAACACCGCTCGTGACGCTTCCCCACTCTGATTTCTCCCCATTTATGCAAACTCTCTGCTGCCTATTTGTCAACCATGCCTCTATCCAGGAAAAAATTTCTCCTCCTATTCCATGTGCTTTAATTTTCCTCAATAGTCTCTGATGTGGGACCCTGTCAAAAGCCTTACTGAAGTCCATATACACAATATCATATTCATTACCATGATCTACCTCCTCAAATACCTTAGTGAAAAAAGTTAATAAATTCGTAAGGCAGGAACGCCCCTTTGTAAAACCATGCTGAGATTCGTTGATTAATTTATGCTTTTCAAGGTGGCTACGAACTGCCTCGGCAATTATTGATTCCATAAATTTTCCCACTATGGAGGTTAGGCTTATTGGTCTATAGTTCGAAGCTAAGGACCTGTCACCTGTTTTGAAAATAGGTATCACATTTGCCATTTTCCACTTATCTGGCACCATGCCAGTTTGTAGTGATATGTTGAAAAGATTAGCCAAAGGTGTGCTAAGCTCCTCTTTACATTCCTTTAGAACCCTTGCATACAGTTCATCAGGGCCTGGGGATTTGTTAGGTTTTAATTTATCTATTTGCCTAAGGGACCATGTCACTTGTGACCCTAATAGTGCACAGTTTATTATCGTCCTGTTCTACATAATTTATCATTACTGGAATATCGCTGGTATCCTCCTGTGTAAAAACTGAGAGGAAGTATGTGTTAAAAATTCTACACATTTCCTTATCACTGTCAGTGAGCTGACCCGAGGAACTTTTGAGTGGGCCTATCTTGTCCCTGATCTTACTTCTGTATACCTGAAAGAATCCTTTTGGGTTAGTCTTCGATTCTCTTGCAACTTTAACCTCATAATCTCTATTTGCTTTTCTAATTCCCTTTTTTATTTCTCTCTTTAACTGAATATATCGATTTCTTAATTGCCCCTCTCCTCTTTTGATTTGCCTATATATGCCTCTCTTTTGACCAATCAGATATTTTAATCTATTCGCTCTCTCTCTCGCTCTCTCTCTCGCTCTCTCTCTCTCGCTCTCTCTCTCTCGCTCTCTCTCTCTCGCTCTCTCTCTCTCGCTCTCTCTCTCTCGCTCTCTCTCTCTCGCTCTCTCTCTCTCGCTCTCTCTCTCGCTCTCTCTCTCGCTCTCTCTCTCTCGCTCTCTCTCTCTCGCTCTCTCTCTCTCTCTCGCTCTCTCTCTCTCTCTCTCTCTCTCTCTCTCTCTCTCTCTCTCTCTCTCTCTCTCTCTCTCTCTCTCTCTCTCTCTCTCTCTCTCTCTCTCTCTCTCTGGATTTTGATATCGGAGATTGACTTTCACTCAGACAAAGCCGTTTAAATTGGATTGCGCGCCAGCTGCTGGCCCCTCGCTCAATACCTTCTTCAGAAAGGCAGCGTCTGATTTAGCAGCGCGAGTGATTTGTCCAAAGAACCTCCTGCCGCAGCTGCTGCTTCTCCTACTGCACCACCTCCCTCAGCTGCTGCTGCTGCACCACCTCCCGCAGCTGCTGCTGCTGCACCACCTCCCGCAGCTGCTGCTGCAGCTGTACCATCTCCTGCAGCCTCTGCTGCACCACCTCCCGCAGCTGCTGCTGCACCGCCTCCTGCAGCTGTTGTTCCACCTCTCGCACCTTCCCACGCACAATGCACTACCCTCTGACTTACAATTTAAACCACATATATTGACTGAAAAGCGCTAGACCCGTTAGGACATACAGCGCCTGGGCAATGGAAAGGTCATTAGGTTTGATTCATGGGAAGAGCAGCTCCATTTCCTCTGATCAAGAGTCTTCACCAGCATCAAGGTACAGCCTCCACGGGTTGGGTATACATACATTTCAGAATTTAAAAATTCTCTGAACATGAGAAAATTTCTCAAAATCCCTGAGAGTAACTAGAGTTACTGGAGACAGTCGAGGTGTGGCAGTGTGTGTGATGGTGTTGTCACTGGTCCTTGACTAGTCTCTCAAGACTTAGTGTTCAGTGAGCGAGTCAGGTAATCCCACAAGCTGAGCTCCAATATATTGGCCACAAAGCTCCTTTCCCAAGGGAATCCTCCTCCGCTCGACTTCAACTCTATTTAATAGACTTGATCAAAATCTCTACCTGCTGACTGAGGGGAATTTCTCACTAATTACTTGTTTTAACGATTTAAAATTGTAAATTCTGAGCTGCAGCTGTTGGACCCAATGAACAGAGCTTAATGACCCTTAAGGGTTTGTTTAATTTGCTTATAAGTGGGTCCACTAATAACATCTTCATCTACAATATCTTGCATGGAACTGTACACAGAGACTTGGGTGATTACAACAAGCTATCAACCCCTCATTCACGTGAAGGATGTGTGCATACACACGTGAAGGATGTGTGCATACACACGTGAAGGATGTGTGCATACACACGTGAAGGATGTGTGCATACACACGTGAAGGATGTGTGCATACACACGTGAAGGATGTGTGCATACACACGTGAAGGATGTGTGCATACACACGTGAAGGATGTGTGCATACACACGTGAAGGATGTGTGCATACACACGTGAAGGATGTGTGCATACACACGTGAAGGATGTGTGCATACACACGTGAAGGATGTGTGCATACACACGTGAAGGACGTGTGCATACACACGTGAAGGACGTGTGCATACACACGTGAAGGATGTGTGCATACACACGTGAAGGATGTGTGCATACACACGTGAAGGATGTGTGCATACACACGTGAAGGATGTGTGCATACACACGTGAAGGATGTGTGCATACATACGTGAAGGATGTGTGCATACACACGTGAAGGATGTGTGCATACACACGTGAAGGATGTGTGCATACACACGTGAAGGATGTGTGCATACACACGTGAAGGACGTGTGCATACACACGTGAAGGACGTGTGCATACACACGTGAAGGATGTGTGCATACACACGTGAAGGATGTGTGCATACACACGTGAAGGATGTGTGCATACACACGTGAAGGACGTGTGCATACACACGTGAAGGATGTGTGCATACACACGTGAAGGATGTGTGCATACACACGTGAAGGATGTGTGCATACACACGTGAAGGATGTGTGCATACACACGTGAAGGATGTGTGCATACACACGTGAAGGACGTGTGCATACACACGTGAAGGACGTGTGCATACACACGTGAAGGACGTGTGCATACACACGTGAAGGATGTGTGCATACACACGTGAAGGATGTGTGCATACACACGTGAAGGATGTGTGCATACACACGTGAAGGATGTGTGCATACACACGTGAAGGATGTGTGCATACACACGTGAAGGATGTGTGCATACACACGTGAAGGACGTGTGTATAAGTGTTTACGTTGGTGTGCGCATGGTGGTGTTGAGTAGATTTCAAGCATGCTTATCGAGATGTGTATAGTCTGTATATCATAGGGTGAAGACTAAGCTCCTGGACAGACTTCTTAACATTAAGACTTGCCCATCAGATACTGAGCGTCCTGAGCCCTATCATGCCTATTCTTTAAGCTATGTATGGAATCTGCCTACAACTACATTAGCTCATTTCACTTGTTTACCACCCGAAGACTGAGGAAGTATTTCATAACATCCACGTTCCATACATGTCCCTTCACTCCTGTTCACAAGCCGTGAGGACGGAATCACAGCACGGTCTTCATGAGCCGTGAGGACGGGATGACTACGTGGGTCCGGGAAGTTTTTTCTGATCTTTAAGAGGAAATCTCCGATTTCAAAAGCATTCAGACACGACTGAATATGAAAATTCTGCAGCTCACAGACATTCCGTATACAGTTTTTTTTTCTTTTTTTGAGAAATTCGAAATCCCAGAATCTCTCTGCGAAGATGGTGAAAATTTAGCCAACAATGTGGAAAAATGGCTAAAGGGAACGACAGCAACACGAGGCGTCATATTACAGACTAAATTACGTGTTATATCAGTAATAATGGTAGAACTTCCGACAAAATGTTAGGCAAATGGATACAGATGCAACTAATGTGACATTTTATTGTGGAAACGTTTCGCTCTCCGGCTTAACAAACCTCCTGGATAGAGAAACGTTGCAACAATAAAATCTTATTAGTTGCAACTGTGTCCATTTACCTAACCGTATCACATTCATTTAAAAAAAATATGAATTTTTAATGTATTATTATTATTATTATTAAAGATTAGCCGGTATTCTCCCGGCCCAGGCCTTTTCCAAGTGGTGGCCCGGCCTTGGCTCCCTCTTTAGGGAGTGTCTGAGACCTAAGTCTCCCATGGGAGGAGGCACAAGTACCTCCTCATCTTTGGGACCAACTGTCCCCAGGCCTAGCCACAAGCTAGGCCTCTCTGGTCTGCCATCCCCGCCCCAAGGAGGCTAATGGGAATGACAGTCTTATGAGCTAAAGGCTCGGGCTCAGGCACCTACCCTACCCTAGAAGGGTTAGGCATGGGGTCGATGATTTTTAATGTAACTGCAAAGCTATAAGATCACTTAGAAACAGCGGCGGCTCCAGAATACGAGGCTTAGGCGTGGTAATGTAGTTGAAGGAGGCTAGGAGACTGTCTTAAAAATATAATGAACCTAAGCGTGCTGAAGAATGAGATAATTATGCAACATTTGGGAATCTTTGTTGAGGAAAGGTTTCGCCAGTCAGTGACTTCATCAGTTCAATACCGTTCTTTGTATTGGACTGATGAAGTCACTGACTGGCGAAACCTTTCCTCAACAAAGATTCCCAAATGCTGAATAATTATCTAATTCTTCAACTTGTCGGTTTTATAAACCGTAACATCACAGATATGACACAGAACAATGAAAAATCAAGCCGTTCACCTCACCGATATGAGGAAATACAAGAGAGATTTGAGCCTGAGAATCCAGCAGAATATTTGTTGACTGAGTAAAGAGCAGTCCATCAATAATTTTTTTTCAACATAACAAGCACGAAAAACGTGGTATGATTTTTGTTATGTCAGCTGTGACAGCTCTGAGCTGAGTGGCTCAGATAAAAATATAAAAATATTCATTAAAAATCTTTTTGGCTAATGGAAAAACAAGCGCTTATTACATACAGGACAGACGGAAGCAAAATTCTATGAAAATAAATCAGGACACGTTTGAAGAGGAACTTGTATATTGTATTGAATTTGTATTTATGAATCAATATGGGGAAATACTTATGAAATGGTATACAAGTTGATGAGTGAGACGTGTGCATCAGTTAGGTGTCTTCACTGTTGATGCGTTTAGCCTTCACAGAAGGCTTTTTCAGTCGAATACAGAGGTGGCTAAATGACAGACAACAGCAGCAGTAAGGCAGAGATTATGTAAAGAGTCCATCAACCTTAAAGAAGTTACGATGTGGTCAGTTCCTCAACCTGTAGAATAGTTCAGCTTCACAGTCTGGATCCGAACTATTCTGTCGTTAGTCACCTCTTTATTTTGACCAAAGCAGCCTGCTGTTAGGTGAAAAGTGTTTCAACAACATACTGACACTGTTACACACCAGTCTTACTTAAGGAAAACCAAAAATTCTTTTCACTTTATTCGCAAAAAAAAAAGTGTCTGTCTAAGACTGATTTAAGTGGCACCTTCTCTGACACTTCTGAAGCAGAAGTTTTAGGGAAAATGTCACTGCTTCAGCAAAAGTGTTAGGGAAAGTGTCACTGCTCAGCAAAAGTGTTAGGGAAAGTGTCACTGCTTCAGCAGAAGTGTTAGGGAAAGTGTCACTGCTTCAGCAGGTGTTAGGGAAAATGTCACTGCAGCAAGTGTTAGGGAAAGTGTCACTGCTGCAGCAGAAGTGTTAGGAAAAATGTCACTGCTATATCAAGATTTATGGTAATCATCTTATGACACAGCGCTATACCCGTAGGAGCCGTATAGCACTGACGAATGGAAGGTAATTATGCTTGATCCAAGGGAATAATAGCTCTAATTCCTTGGATGAAGAGCCCTTCATCGTCATCAAAGCACACCCCGTTGAAGTGTGTGATGGAGTACAAACTACAACTATCCTCATATTTCCGTCTGTAATAGTAAAGAATTATGCCAGAGTTCCCGTCTCAGCAACTGTTTGATTCGTTAGTTCTGATAACTGTACTGAAACATTCGTTAGTTCTGATAACTGTACTGAAACATTCGTTAGTTCTGATAACTGTACTGAAACATTCGTTAGTTCTGATAACTATACTGAAACATTCGTTAGTTCTGATAACTGTACTGAAACATTCGTTAGTTCTGATAACTGTACTGAAACATTCGTTAGTTCTGATAACTGTACTGAAACATTCGTTAGTTCTGATAACTATACTGAAACATTCGTTAGTTCTGATAACTGTACTGAAACATTCGTTAGTTCTGATAACTGTACTGAAACATTCGTTAGTTCTGAAACTAACTAAACATTCGTTAGTTCTGATAACTGTATTGAAACATTCGTTAGTTCTGATAACTGTACTGAAACATTCGTTAGTTCTGATAACTGTACTGAAACATTCGTTAGTTCTGATAACTGTACTGAAACATTCGTTAGTTCTGATAACTGTACTGAAACATTCGTTAGTTCTGATAACTACACTGAAACATTCGTTAGTTATAACTACACTGAAACATTCGTTAGTTCTGATAACTACACTGAAACATTCGTTAGTTCTGATAACTGTACTGAAACATTCGTTAGTTCTGATAACTGTACTGAAACATTCGTTAGTTCTGATAACTGAAACATAGTTCTGATAACTGTACTGTTAAAACTGTATTCGTTAGTTCTGATAACTACACTGAAACATTCGTTAGTTCTGATAACTGTACTGAAACATTCGTTAGTTCTGATAACTACACTGAAACATTCGTTAGTTCTGATAACTGTACTGAAACATTCGTTAGTTCTGATAACTACACTGAAACATTCGTTAGTTCTGATAACTACACTGAAACATTCGTTAGTTCTGATAACTACACTGAAACATTCGTTAGTTCTGATAACTACACTGAAACATTCGTTAGTTCTGATAACTACACTGAAACATTCGTTAGTTCTGAAACTACACTGAAACATTCGTTAGTTCTGATAACTGTACTGAAACATTCGTTAGTTCTGATAACTACACTGAAACATTCGTTAGTTCTGATAACTGTACTGAAACATTCGTTAGTTCTGATAACTACACTGAAACATTCGTTAGTTCTGATAACTGTACTGAAACATTCGTTAGTTCTGATAACTACACTGAAACATAACTACACTGAAACATTCGTTATTCTGATAACTGTATTGAAACATTCGTTAGTTCTGATAACTACACTGAAACATTCGTTAGTTCTGATAACTGTACTGAAACATTCGTTAGTTCTGATAACTACACTGAAACATTCGTTAGTTCTGATAACTACACTGAAACATTCGTTAGTTCTGATAACTGTACTGAAACATTCGTTAGTTCTGATAACTATACTGAAACAAGATTCGTTAGTTCTGGTAACTATATTGAAACATTCGTTAGTTCTGATAACTACACTGAAACATTCGTTAGTTCTGAAACACTTCGTTAGTTCTGATAACTACACTGAAACATTCGTTAGTTCTGATAACTGTACTGAAACATTCGTTAGTTCTGATAACTATACTGAAACACTGAAACATTCGTTAGTTCTGTAACTAGAAACATTCGTTAGTTCTGATAACTGTACTGAAACATTCGTTAGTTCTGATAACTACACTGAAACATTCGTTAGTTCTGATAACTGTACTGAAACATTCGTTAGTTCTGATAACTACACTGAAACTGAAACACTGAAACAAGATTCGTTAGTTCTGGTAACTATATTGAAACATTCGTTAGTTCTGGTAACTATTGAAACATTCGTTAGTTCTGAAACATTCGTTAGTTCTGATAACTGTACTGAAACATTCGTTAGTTCTGATAACTGTACTGAAACATTCGTTAGTTCTGATAACTGTACTGAAACATTCGTTAGTTCTGATAACTGTACTGAAACATTCGTTAGTTCTGATAACTACACTGAAACATTCGTTAGTTCTGAAACTATGAAACATTCGTTAGTTCTGATAACTGTACTGAAACATTCGTTAGTTCTGATAACTATACTGAAACAAGATTCGTTAGTTCTGGTAACTATATTGAAACATTCGTTAGTTCTGATAACTACACTGAAACATTCGTTAGTTCTGATAACTGTACTGAAACATTCGTTAGTTCTGATAACTGTATGAAACATTCGTTAGTTCTGATAACTATACTGAAACAAGTTCTGATTCTGAAACATTCGTTAGTTCTGATAACTATACTGAAACATAACAATAGATTCTGACATAATAAACCAGTTTCACTGTGTTAAAACTATAAACAATGTTTTCTGCGTTCGTCTAATATCCAGATTAAAAAAAACATATATATATAGCTATTTGAAGTTAATATTTATTATGGAGCGCGCATAGTGAAAGAGAATTTTATTTTCCATTTAAACAATTAAAATACACTTTCTGTGTAACATTATTCAGTTACATGATAAGATCCTGTCTGTGATGAAAAAATAATTATTAATGCAATTTTGAGTATGCTCATTATTTTTTTCTAGCAGTCAAAGACTGCAAGAAAAGAGCTCTTCAGATCATTAATTCTCCTCGCACCAACACCACTCCTAACAGTTACAATCCTTCCCAACAGCCAGGTTGATTTGAAGGTTCTTAAGGTACTCTCACAAACTAACACTAGAGTCGCTATCGCATCCAGCACTTCCATAAGGGATCTAACCAGGACAAAATCGAACCACTATGAACCAGTCAATGCAGGAGTTTACACTATACCCTGTGGGGGCTGGGACAGTAGGTGAAACAGCAAGGAACCTCGAAACACGTCTCAATGAACATATTAACGCATGTAGGAACGATAACTTGAACAACGCCTCCGTACAACACCGGAATTCCACCAGTCACCTCATGAAACTCAACGACGCCAAACTAGTGATCAGAGAAGCTAATTTCCGCAGACGTCAAAGCCTTGAATCATCATTAATCGCTATTTCTAACACAACCAAGCAAAATAAAGGCAGCTTCATCATCTCTAAGTATTAGCAAAAATCCTCCTAAAAACAATAAACCCTGCCATCACATAGTCGCTGCTGCTAATACTACACAAGAACATAACAGAGGAACACTGAAACAGACCTCAAGTCCAACAACAGAAATATTAGTCTAACCTATTTTCATGCTACCCAAGTATTAGCTTTTATAACCTTTTACTCATGTACAAGTTGATTGTTCTACCACATGTATTACTACTACAACTAATATTACTACTACTACTACTACCACTAGAATTACACCTCATTCTAAGCCTATATATCCTGTGTCCATGTATTGTTTGTAACAGCTTGACAAAGCTCCTGGAGAGCGAAACGTTGCCACAATAAAATGTCACATTAGTTGCACTTGTGTCCTTTTACTTAACATATTGTCGGTAATTCTACCAACTTTAATACATAATGCATACTACCCAGGATGCCACCCACAACAGTTGCTTAATACCCCGTTACCTCAATACCCAGTGTACATGTCTCCATGTGGGTTATTATTGAGCACTGACAAGTGTTCATTACACTTTATTCATGTGTCTAATTCTTCAAGTTGTCGGTATTATATACCATTGATGTTATGATACCCAGCTACCTATTAACTTCTAGAAGGACAACTGTTGTGAAAAGAAATTAATTTGTACGAGAGGCTTCCCCCAGTACTGCCTCAGCCTACAACTCTATAAAATTAAATCCTAGTCTGAATTCATTAGGCTGCAAAATTCTAACTAGGCTGATCAACAACGTCAAGTTTTTATTTTTACGAAAACTTACATCAGTACGTTGTACATGAATGGTATACAGTACCGAAAAGATGAAAATTAGACATGTGCGACATCTGATGTTGTAGTAACAAAAAAAAAAAGGCACAATACCGTGACTGGAATGATACACAAATAACTCGCACATAGAAGAGAGGAGCTTACGACGTCGTCGTAAGCTCCTCTCTCCTATGTGCGAGTTATTTGTGATGTTGGTGTCTACTGTCTTCAAGTTATGTCCTATAATTTGTATTGATAAAGCCACTGGTTGGCGAAACGTCTACAATTAAAGACACCCAGATGTCGCACATGTGTCTAATTTTCATTACATCAATACATGCCTAACACCTGAGATTATCTACATCTTGTATCAAGTGAGTACTAGTTATCTGAGGATGCTGCTAATACCTCCATGACTTAAAAGAAAGTACTATTTTAAATCTTGAGTGTAAATGATATATCAGTTAAGATAAATAACTGAGATTGTAACTTTATTTATTGTATTTAATGGTGGTCATGGTACCATCATGGCTCGTGTGTTGTGTCACTGTTGCACCATTATCTGCACATGCACAGACTAATTATTTTTTGCAACTCAGGCAGCAAAAAAATAATTGAAGGTGTAACTCCCCCTTTCATGTCTCCCAACCATGTTACCCCCCCCATGTCTCCAAACCCTGTTACTCCCCTCCCATGTCTCCCAACCCTGTTACCCTTTCCCATGTCTCTCAACCCTGTTACCCCCCCCCGGATGTCTCCAAACCCTGTTACCCCCTCCCATGTCTCCCAACCCTGTTATCCCCTCCCATGTCTCCCAACCCTGTTATCCCCTCCCATGTCTCCCAACCCTGTTATCCCCTCCCATGTCTCCCAACCCTGTTATCCCCTCCCATTTCTCCCAACCCTGTTATTCCCTCTCATGTCTCCAAACCCTGTTATCCCCTCCCATGTCTCCCAACCCTGTTATCCCCTCCCATGTCTCCCAACCCTGTTATCCCCTCCCATGTCTCCCAACCCTGTTATCCCCTCCCATGTCTCCCAACCCTGTTATCCCCTCCCATATCTCCCAACCCTGTTATCCCCTCCCATGTCTCCCAACCCTGTTATCCCCTCCCATATCTCCCAACCCTGTTATCCCCTCCCATATCTCCCAACCCTGTTATCCCCTCCCATATCTCCCAACCCTGTTATCCCCTCCCATATCTCCCAACCCTGTTATCCCCTCCCATATCTCCCAACCCTGTTATCCCCTCCCATGTCTCCCAACCCTGTTACCCTCTCCCATGCTTTCATGTAGTAGCACAATGCAGCTGTACCAAATACAGAAGGATAAAAGCCTCCACTGTATAGTGGTAGCTTCCTAAGTGGTCTCTTGACTGACTCCACTACGCCTCTCAATTTTGCTACCCAAAAATACACAGCCTTAATCTTCAGAGTTATTATATATTTATAGGTCATCAGACACTCTTTTACCCCGGGACAGAAATCCATTAATATTTTATATCGTAAATAACAAACATGTTATCTTTCTCACGGTAAAAAATTTGTCGAACAAAATTTATATTTAGGTGATAATAGGCAGATTAAGAATACCATTTATGTAAATTATTCGTTATTAAGAGGCTTGTGCAATGGAGACAATTATATTCTAAACAAATGAGAGAGATGCTTTATTTTGATAATTTAATAACTTAACCCATCCCAGTCCAGCCAATTGAAACAAGTCTTTTTTTTTTTTTTGGTAGTTTACCCACATGTCAAACTATGTATGATAACTGAACTTATTTGTACCTGAACCTAAATAAATTTACAAACCTAACCAAACCTAACCTAACAGTGACATCGTCGGTTATGTTAGGTTGGGTAACAATAGGTTAGATTGTATTTGAGACTAACGTGAATATCGTGACTGCTCAACACTAAATACTGGGGAATATACATAAAAACACACCCGCGGGTATGTAAGATTTACATCAGTAAGGTTCATACAGCATCTGGGAGAATGGGAATTAACCAGGTTTAATCCAAGGAAGGAGAGAGTAGTTTCAATACCATGTCTCAGTAACAAATATGCAAAATTACCTCTCCTCGTACAGCTTCATATTCTTTGACGAATATTCTTCACTCCTCCTGTTCTTTGTTCCTTTATACATGAATTTTTTTTTATCTGCTTCTGCCAAAAGTTAGTTTTCATAGCAGTGTCTCAGTGTTGTGTATCTCTTTGCTGCCATTTGTATTAATATACTGATCTATTCCTCACCTTATTCAGTTGTATATTTCTCCCTTGGTGTGTGAGCACGTCACATGACGCTGTGTAAAGTAACACGACTGACATTCACTACGTTGAAGGTTCTTGAATCTTCCTCATTCACTGACTTCTGTTTACGTTCAATACAAAAATGTTTTCACAGACAAACGTAAACACCTCAGCCTTCAGCTTCTGGTTCAGCAAATTTACTTATAATAATATCGTAGAATTACCAACACTATTAGGTAAAAGGACGTGTTCAACTAATGTTGACATTTTAATGAGGCAACGCTTCGCTCTCCAGAAGCTGTATTAATGTCAATACAAAATACAAGGACACAAAGGATATATATAGGTAACAACGTCAAGTGAAAGCGTGAATACTGCAGGTAGTAATGACAGTATCATTACTAATAAGCGTATTAGTACTAATAACAGTACTAATAGTACTAATCACTAATAACACTATTAGTACTAATCACACTATTAGTACTAATCACACTATTAGTACTAATCACAGTATTAGTACTAATCACACTATTAGTAGTTAGTACTTAGTATAGTTAGCAGTAACAAATTTTGGTTACTAATTCTCCACGCACTAACACCACTTCAAAGTCACAATCCTTCCCAACAACCAAGTTGCCTTGAACGTCTCCAAAGTACTTGCACAACACAACACTAAGTCACCATCGCATCTGGCACCTCCATCAAAGACCTGAGCCAGGACAAAAGTGAAGACCCTGAAACAAGTTAATGCAGAGGGTTACACAATCCCTTGCAGAAACACCACCACTTTTGTACAACACAGGAACTCCACCAACCATTTACCGAGCTTCAGTGACGCCCACCTCGTGACCAAAGAACCAACTTTCTACAGACGTAAATGCCTTGAATCATCTTTAATCACCATTTCAGACACCATTAAACAGAATAAAGGCAGCTTCATCATTTATGAAGTATTAGCAAGAGTTCTCCTCAAACCAATAAACGCGGCTATTACACAGCAACCAAAAATTACCTCCATTGTTACTACAACATAGGTCAGCAGGCCTACTGCAAGGCTTATTTATGCTCCTTCACCTCCTACTGCAAGGCTTATTTATGCTCCTTCACCTCGCTTTGTTACCTATATAAACCTCCACTGGGTCCTTCTATTGTTTGTATTGGCTTGCCAGAACTCCGGGAGAGTGAAACGTTACCCCAATAAAATATCACATTAGTTGCACATACGTCCATTTATACCTAAAACATTTACTTGTTCTTAATTCTTGACATTATGTGCTTCTTGAGTCGCTAGTTTTCCCTGGACTTCTTGTTTACAAAGAAATATGTGTGTAATAATCTAGTTTTTTCACTTTTACCACAAATATTTTCATAACTTATAGCAGGTTCCCTCGCTCAACATGCTACTCACACCACACCTCGTCTTCAACTGTTCACTAACTGCCCTGCTGAGAGTGACTGGTACAGACTCTTGTTTCAGCAACTCCTGCTAACAGGACTCGACGTCTGCAACGTGTTACGTTTAAAGCCTATTATAAACTGACTGCATGAGGGTTATTAAAACTACAATTCACCTGAAAATTAACTTGAAAACAGTTTAATCCCAAAGGTGGGGATTAAAATAAAACTGCCAAGTATATATACGCAGAAATACACATCTTGACGCTTGAAGCAGTGAACACGACTCCCCAGTATCTTTGCTCAATCTTTAATTACCGTATTCATTGGGAGGTGGTAAACCCGTAGGGCCCCCAGAGCGCCTGGGAAAATGGGAGGCAATCAGGTTTAATCCAGAGAAAGGGAGGGTAGCTCTGATTCCTCACACAAAGAGCACGTGAGCATTATGAAGGAAGCCTCCAGGAAGTACTGAAGGTTCAGTGTGTCGCTGTGAGTCCAGCAGATGCTACACTTACTCTCCCTTCAAGAGGGTGACTTAATGCAGCTCAAGAATTCTTGATCCATGAAATTGGAGCCATCCTCCGCTTATCTGGGATAAGTTTTATTTCCTTCCATTCTTAAGGCGCTGTATGACCCTTATGAATTTAGAGATATCTCATAAATAAAGTATAATAATAATAATAATTTACCAAAATGTAACTAATGAGAGGTGCTAATGACCTCTTTTAGTAGAAGCACCTAAGGTAGAAAGGACAGAATATAGTATACACAGAAGTTTATATATTCAAACAACTTTGTATATACTTAGTTGTATATCCTCGAGTTTTGTTTACTACTAATAAAATAAATACTATTAATAAAATCTGACATACACTTTGAAAATCACTTATGTTTTAAGTGTGCTAATAGTAATATTATTATTATTATAATCAAGGGGGAAGCGCAAAACCCGGAGGATTATACAGCGCCGGGGGGGGGGATATGTGGAAGGCATTCAGGCACTAATAGTAATAATAATTAAGTCACTTATAAGTAAGAAATATTCATTTGACCGGGTTCTACACTTGACAGAAAACCTGCACTAAGGAGAGGAACCTCATGACGTTTCGGTCCTCCTGGACCATCGTCAGGTCACAACTGCGACGAGAAAAGTAGAGAAGGCCAGAAGACAATACGGAAGGAGGAAGGGTAAGTAGGGAGTAGTAGTGATAGTAGTCGTAGTAGAAGAAATAATAATAGTAGCAGTAATAATATTATTACTGACTGCACTGCAAGTAGTAGTAGAAGTAATAGTAGTAGTAAAAGTAGCAGTAGTGGTAGTAGTAGTAGTAGTAGTAGTAGTAGTAGTAGAAGTAATAGTAGTAGTAAAAGTAGCAGTAGTAGTAGTAGTAGTAGTAGTAGTAGTAGTAGTAGTAGTAGCAGTAGTAGTAGTAGTAGTAGTAGTAGTAGTAGTAGTAGTAGTAGTAGCAGTAGTAGTAGTAGTAGTAGTAGTAGTAGTAGTAGTAGTAGTAGTAGTAGTAATAGTAGTAGTAGTAGTAGCAGTAGTAGTAGTAGTAGTAGTAGTAGTAGTAGTAGTAGTAGTAGTAATAGTAGTAGTAGTAGTAGTAGTAGTAGTAGTAATAGTAGTAGTAGTAGCAGTAGCTCCACATGTTATTTTTCCCTATAATTCTTTCAACTTGTTACAGGTGGTGCAGGTGTCCCAGGATGGGCTTGGAGAGGCAGTAAATCAACGAGAGACGACAATTAGAGGACACAGCGAGAGACAATTTGTGTGTCAGTGTCTGCATTAACAAGACAGTCTGGACATATACGTGTGGTAGTGTGATATTCACATATGTTGTTCGATTTATTATGAATTGTCAGGTGTACATGTGTGATCCATTTTGAAGTGTCATGTGCACGTCTGTAATGTATTTTATAGTGCACGTTATGTGAAGTGTCACATGAATGTATTTTATAGTGTTATGTGCACATGAATTATTTGGCATTATTTGACAAGGGGAAAGATTAATGGCATTTGGAGGCGACACTTGACCACCTATGGGAAACCAGTTACCATTTACAGTGAGTGAAGAACACACCAGCCACAATTTATGGAATTATGACACCCCATTGTGATAACGTGTGTTAGTGACTGTAGTGCCATCATTACTGGCACTGTAGCACTTTAGTGGCATCAATACAGTACTTCAGCAATATATATATATATATATATATATATATATATATATATATATATATATATATATATATATATATATATATATATATATATATATATAGGTAAAACTGGTCAATTAGCAAGAACTCATTTAAAATTAAATCCTTTTAATTTTCTCTTATACGTTTCAAGATATATTTTTTCCATTTATGTTAATGTAAAAATTAATAATTTTGTACCAAAAGAACCTTAGAAAACTTACCTAACCCTATTGTAACAAGCTCAATTTAATTTAGCATAATCCAACTAAATATACTTTAGATAAGTTTACAATAATTTGCTAATAAACAAAAACAATGAAATATATTTTTTCGTTAGGTTCAGAATGATTTTTGCGAAATTATTGCATACACAAATATTCGCTTGCAATATTCGGCAAGAAGAGCGTTGCTATTTAAGTGAAAATTGCAAGTTTTACTTATTTGGCAGGACATATTAATAAAATTCACGAAATAAGTAATTTTGAATCATTAACACAACTGCGGCTGGCCAGGACTCGATCCTGCGTCCCCATGCCCAGCCCTGGATATTATGGATGTTATTCTCATCAAGTATAATGAAATATTAATATAAAGAAAACATTAAGAAAATCAAGAAAAATATTTTCCATCCCTGCTCACCTCAAGGAGATAATACCTGACGCACCAGATCACCACTGGTGGAGTATTACTTGATGCACCAGATCACCACTGGCGGAGTATTACTTGATGCACCAGATCACCACTGGTGGAGTAATACTTGATGCACCAGATCACCACTGGTGGAGTATTACTTGATGCACCAGATCACCACTGGTGGAGTAATACTTGATGCACCAGATCACCACTGGTGGAGTATTACTTGATGCACCAGATCACCACTGGTGGAGTAATACTTGATGCACCAGATCACCACTGGTGGAGTAATACTTGATGCACCAGATCACCACTGGTGGAGTAATACTTGATGCACCAGATCACCACTGGTGGAGTAATACTTGATGCACCAGATCACCACTGGTGGAGTAATACTTGATGCACCAGATCACCACTGGTGGAGTATTACTTGATGCACCAGATCACCACTGGTGGAGTATTACTTGATGCACCAGATCACCACTGGTGGAGTATTACTTGATGCACCAGATCACCACTGGTGGAGTAATACTTGATGCACCAGATCACCACTGGTGGAGTAATACTTGATGCACCAGATCACCACTGGTGGAGTATTACTTGATGCACCAGATCACCACTGGTGGAGTAATACTTGATGCACCAGATCACCACTGGTGGAGTATTACTTGATGCACCAGATCACCACTGGTGGAGTAACTTGATGCACCAGATCACCACTGGTGGAGTATTACTTGATGCACCAGATCACCACTGGTGGAGTATTACTTGATGCACCAGATCACCACTGGTGGAGTATTACTTGATGCACCAGATCACCACTGGTGGAGTATTACTTGATGCACCAGATCACCACTGGTGGAGTATTACTTGATGCACCAGATCACCACTGGTGGAGTATTACTTGATGCACCAGATCACCACTGGTGGAGTAATACTTGATGCACCAGATCACCACTGGTGGAGTATTACTTGATGCACCAGATCACCACTGGTGGAGTAATACTTGATGCACCAGATCACCACTGGTGGAGTATTACTTGATGCACCAGATCACCACTGGTGGAGTATTACTTGATGCACCAGATCACCACTGGTGGAGTATTACTTGATGCACCAGATCACCACTGGTGGAGTATTACTTGATGCACCAGATCACCACTGGTGGAGTATTACTTGATGCACCAGATCACCACTGGTGGAGTAATACTTGATGCACCAGATCACCACTGGTGGAGTATTACTTGATGCACCAGATCACCACTGGTGGAGTATTACTTGATGCACCAGATCACCACTGGTGGAGTATTACTTGATGCACCAGATCACCACTGGTGGAGTATTACTTGATGCACCAGATCACCACTGGTGGAGTATTACTTGATGCACCAGATCACCACTGGTGGAGTATTACTTGATGCACCAGATCACCACTGGTGGAGTAATACTTGATGCACCAGATCACCACTGGTGGAGTATTACTTGATGCACCAGATCACCACTGGTGGAGTAATACTTGATGCACCAGATCACCACTGGTGGAGTATTACTTGATGCACCAGATCACCACTGGTGGAGTAATACTTGATGCACCAGATCACCACTGGTGGAGTATTACTTGATGCACCAGATCACCACTGGTGGAGTAATACTTGATGCACCAGATCACCACTGGTGGAGTAATACTTGATGCACCAGATCACCACTGGTGGAGTATTACTTGATGCACCAGATCACCACTGATGGAGTAATACTTGATGCACCAGATCACCACTGGTGGAGTAATACTTGATGCACCAGATCACCACTGGTGGAGTATTACTTGATGCACCAGATCACCACTGGTGGAGTATTACTTGATGCACCAGATCACCACTGGTGGAGTATTACTTGATGCACCAGATCACCACTGGTGGAGTAATACTTGATGCACCAGATCACCACTGGTGGAGTAATACTTGATGCACCAGATCACCACTGGTGGAGTATTACTTGATGCACCAGATCACCACTGGTGGAGTAATACTTGATGCACCAGATCACCACTGGTGGAGTATTACTTGATGCACCAGATCACCACTGGTGGAGTAATACTTGATGCACCAGATCACCACTGGTGGAGTATTACTTGATGCACCAGATCACCACTGGTGGAGTATTACTTGATGCACCAGATCACCACTGGTGGAGTATTACTTGATGCACCAGATCACCACTGGTGGAGTATTACTTGATGCACCAGATCACCACTGGTGGAGTATTACTTGATGCACCAGATCACCGCTGGTGGAGTAATACTTGATGCACCAGATCACCACTGGTGGAGTATTACTTGATGCACCAGATCACCACTGGTGGAGTAATACTTGATGCACCAGATCACCACTGGTGGAGTATTACTTGATGCACCAGATCACCACTGGTGGAGTATTACTTGATGCACCAGATCACCACTGGTGGAGTATTACTTGATGCACCAGATCACCACTGGTGGAGTAATACTTGATGCACCAGATCACCACTGGTGGAGTATTACTTGATGCACCAGATCACCACTGGTGGAGTAATACTTGATGCACCAGATCACCACTGGTGGAGTATTACTTGATGCACCAGATCACCACTGGTGGAGTATTACTTGATGCACCAGATCACCACTGGTGGAGTATTACTTGATGCACCAGATCACCACTGGTGGAGTATTACTTGATGCACCAGATCACCACTGGTGGAGTAATACTTGATGCACCAGATCACCACTGGTGGAGTATTACTTGATGCACCAGATCACCACTGGTGGAGTAATACTTGATGCACCAGATCACCACTGGTGGAGTATTACTTGATGCACCAGATCACCACTGGTGGAGTAATACTTGATGCACCAGATCACCACTGGTGGAGTATTACTTGATGCACCAGATCACCACTGGTGGAGTATTACTTGATGCACCAGATCACCACTGGTGGAGTATTACTTGATGCACCAGATCACCACTGGTGGAGTATTACTTGATGCACCAGATCACCACTGGTGGAGTATTACTTGATGCACCAGATCACCACTGGTGGAGTATTACTTGATGCACCAGGGCACCACTGGTGAAGTATTACCTGACGCACCTGGACACCACTGGTGGAGTATTACCTGACGCACCAGGACACCACTGGTGAAGTATTACTTGATGCACCAGATCACCACTGGTGAAGTATTACCTGACGCACCAGGACACCACTGGTGAAATATTACTTGATGCATCAGGACACCACTGGTGAAGTATTACTTGATGCACCAGATCACCACTGGTGAAGTATTACTTGATGCACCAGATCACCACTGGTGAAGTATTACCTGACGCACCAGGACACCACTGGTGAAGTATTACTTGATGCATCAGGACACCACTGGTGAAGTATTACTTGATGCACCAGATCACCACTGGTGAAGTATTACTTGATGCACCAGATCACCACTGGTGAAGTATTACCTGATGCACCAGGACACCACTGGTGAAGTATTACCTGACGCACCAGGACACCACTGGTGAAGTATTACTTGATGCATCAGGACACCACTGGTGAAGTATTACTTGATGCACCAGGTCACCACTGGTGAAGTATTACCTGATGCACCAGGACACCACTGGTGAAGTATTACCTGATGCACCAGGACACCACTGGTGAAGTATTACCTGACGCACCAGGACACCACTGGTGAAGTATTACCTGATGCACCAGGACACCACTGGTGAAGTATTACCTGACGCACCAGGACACCACTGGTGGAGTATTACTTGATACACCAGGACACCACTGGTGTAGTATTACCTGACGCACCAGGACACCACTGGTGAAGTATTACTTGATGCACCAGGACACCACTGGTGAAGTATTACCTGACGCACCAGGACACCACTGGTGAAGTATTACTTGATGCACCAGGACACCACTGGTGAAGTATTACCTGACGCACCAGGACACCACTGGTGAAGTATTACTTGATGCACCAGGACACCACTGGTGAAGTATTACCTGACGCACCAGGACACCACTGGTGAAGTATTACTTGATGCACCAGGGCACCACTGGTGAAGTATTACCTGACGCACCAGGACACCACTGGTGAAGTATTACTTGATGCACCAGGGCACCACTGGTGAAGTATTACCTGACGCACCAGGACACTACTGGAGAAACAGTAAAATTTAAACAGCCTTACGGGACCTGGTATGTACTAGACCGTCAATACTTGACCTGGTATGTGCTAGATACCCTCATAATGAACGACTCTCAATGAACAAAGAAGAATGAACGGGGAGTCGGCCCCTGGTCCTGACAGGTGGCAGGTCCAGTGGTGTACCACTGAGCTACCAGGCTTACAAAGTTAAAGGTCCATCCTGAGGAAGTTAAAGGTCGATCTTAAGGGAATTAAAGGTCCATCTTGAGAAAGTTAAAGGTCCATCCTGAGGAAGTTAAAGGTCCATCTTAAGGGAATTAAACGTTCATCTTGAGAAAGTTAAAGGTCCGTCCTGAAGAAGTTAAAGGTCCATCTTGAGAAAGTTAAAGGTTTGTCCTGAGGAAGTTAAAGGTCGATCTTAAGGGAATTAAAGGTCCATCCTGAGGAAGTTAAAGGTCCATCTTAAGGGAATTAAAGGTCCATCTTGAGAAAGTTAAAGGTTTGTCCTGAGGAAGTTAAAGGTCGATCTTAAGGGAATTAAAGGTCCATCCTGAGGAAGTTAAAGGTCCATCTTAAGGGAATTAAAGGTCCATCTTGAGAAAGTTAAAGGTCCATCTTGAGGGAACTAAAGGTCCATCTTGAGAGAGTTAAAGGTCCATCTTGAGGGAACTAAAGGTCCATCTTGAGAGAGTTAAAGGTCCATCTTGAGGGAATTAAAGGTCCATCTTGTGGGAATTAAAGGTCCATCTTGAGAGAGTTAACGGTCCATCTTGAGAGAGTTAAAGGTCCATCTTGAGAGAGTTAACGGTCCATCTTGAGAGAGTTAAAGGTCCATCTTGAGAGAGTTAACGGTCCATCTTGAGAGAGTTAAAGGTCCATCTTGTGGGAATTAAAGGTCCATCTTGTGAGAATTAAAGGTTCTTCTTGAGAGAGTTAAAGGTCCATCTTGAGAGAGTTAAAGGTCCATCTTGAGGGAATTAAAGGTCCATCTTGAGAGAGTTAAAGGTCCATCTTGAGGGAATTAAAGGTCCATCTTGAGGGAATTAAAGGTCCATCTTGAGGGAATTAAAGGTCCATCTTGAGAGAGTTAAAGGTCCATCTTGAGGGAATTAAAGTCCATCTTGAGAGAGTTAAAGGTCCATCTTGAAGGAATTAAAGGCCCATCTTGAGAGAGTTAAAGTATCATGTGGGGTTCGAACACGTGGATAGGGTAAAGAAATACTCACGTATAATTATAACGGTAAGTATTGGTAGGCGCCAAACAGCCGGTGACCTGCCTCCTTGCTCTCTCTCGTAAGACTGACTAACCCCAGTACCCATATGTGAGGGGGTGTTTGAAATACTGCTGTGGTCAGCAGCAACATGACAGTCAGTGATTCACGCAGAGACGGTTGGTAGTGAGTCATCTACTGGTACACTGGTTACTGGTAACTGGTTACTAGGAACTGGTACTACTACTGAGTCATCTACTGGTACACTGGTTACTGGTAACTGGTTACTAGGAACTGGTACTACTACTGAGTCATCTACTGGTACACTGGTTACTGGTAACTGGTTACTAGGAACTGGTACTACTACTGAGTCATCTACTGGTACACTGGTTACTGGTAACTGGTTACTAGGAACTGGTACTACTACTGAGTCATCTACTGGTACACTGGTTACTGGTAACTGGTTACTAGGAACTGGTACTACTACTGAGTCATCTACTGGTACACTGGTTACTGGTAACTGGTTACTAGGAACTGGTACTACTACTGAGAAAAGGTCCATCTTGAGAGAGTTAAAGGTCCATCTTGAGAGAGTTAACGGCCCATCTTGAGATAGTTAAAGGTCCATCTTGTGGGAATTAAAGGTCCATCTTGTGGGAATTAAAGGTCCTTCTTGAGAGGGTTAAAGGTCCATCTTGAGAGAGTTAAAGGTCCATCTTGAGGGAATTAAAGGTCCATCTTTAGGGAATTAAAGGTCCATCTTGAGAGAGTTAAAGGTCCATCTTGAGGGAATTAAAGGTCCATCTTGTGGGAATTAAAGGTCCATCTTGAGAGAGTTAAAGGTCCATCTTGAGAGAGTTAAAGGTCCATCTTGAGGGAATTAAAGGTCCATCTTGAGAGAGTTAACGGTCCATCTTGAGAGAGTTAAAGGTCCATCTTGTGGGAATTAAAGGTCCATCTTGTGGGAATTAAAGGTCCATCTTGAGAGAGTTAAAGGTCCATCTTGAGAGAGTTAAAGGTCCATCTTGTGGGAATTAAAGGTCCATCTTATGGGAATTAAAGGTCCTTCTTGAGAGAGTTAAAGGTCCATCTTGAGGGAATTAAAGGTCCATCTTGAGAGAATTAAAGGTCCATCTTGAGGGAATTAAAGGTCCATCTTGAGGGAATTAAAGGTCCATCTTGAGAGAGTTAAAGGTCCATCTTGAGAGAGTTAAAGGTCCATCTTGAGAGAGTTAAAGGTCAATCTTGAGGGAATTAAAGGTCCATCTTGAGAGAGTTAAAGGTCCATCTTGAGAGAGTTAAAGGTCCATCTTGAGAGAGTTAAAGGTCAATCTTGAGGGAATTAAAGGTCCATCTTGAGGGAATTAAAGGTCCATCTTGAGAGAGTTAAAGGTCCATCTTGAGAGAGTTAAAGGTCAATCTTGAGGGAATTAAAGGTCCATCTTGAGGGAATTAAAGGTCCATCTTGCGGGAATTAAAGGTCCATCTTGAGGGAATTAAAGGTCCATCTTGCGGGAATTAAAGGTCCATCTTGAGGGAATTATAGGTCCATCTTGAGTGAATTAAAGGTCCATCTTGAGGGAATTAAAGGTCCATCTTGAGGGAATTATAGGTCCATCTTGAGGGAATTATAGGTCCATCTTGAGGGAATTAAAGGTCCATCTTGAGGGAATTATAGGTCCATCTTGCGGGAATTAAAGGTCCATCTTGAGGGAATTAAAGGTCCATCTTGAGGGAATTATAGGTCCATCTTGCGGGAATTAAAGGTCCATCTTGAGGGAATTATAGGTCCATCTTGAGGGAATTAAAGGTCCATCTTGAGGGAATTAAAGGTCCATCTTGAGGGAATTATAGGTCCATCTTGAGGGAATTATAGGTCCATCTTGAGGGAATTATAGGTCCATCTTGAGGGAATTATAGGTCCATCTTGAGGGAATTATAGGTCCATCTTGAGGGAATTATAGGTCCATCTTATGATAGAAAAAGTTTGGAGAAAACTTTTTCCATTGTGGAGATCAGATGTTCTTGATAAATACTTTCTCAACTTCTTACGACGGCATCCTTGATGACTTGTGTGCCAGCCAGCTAGTGTACAAGTGTGCCAGCCAGCTAGTGTACAAGTGTGCCAGCCAGCTAGTGTACAAGTGTGCCAGCCAGCTAGTGTACAAGTGTGCCAGCCAGCTAGTGTACAAGTGTGCCAGCCAGCTAGTGTACAAGTGTGCCAGCCAGCTAGTGTACAAGTGTGCCAGCCAGCTAGTGTACAAGTGTGCCAGCCAGCTAGTGTACAAGTGTGCCAGCCAGCTAGTGTACAAGTGTGCCAGCCAGCTAGTGTACAAGTGTGCCAGCCAGCTAGTGTACAAGTGTGCCAGCCAGCTAGTGTACAAGTGTGCCAGCCAGCTAGTGTACAAGTGTGCCAGCCAGCTAGTGTACAAGTGTGCCAGCCAGCTAGTGTACAAGTGTGCCAGCCAGCTAGTGTACAAGTGTGCCAGCCAGCTAGTGTACAAGTGTGCCAGCCAGCTAGTGTACGAGTGTGCCAGCCAGCTAGTGTACAAGTGTGCCAGCCAGCTAGTGTACAAGTGTGCCAGCCAGCTAGTGTACAAGTGTGCCAGCCAGCTAGTGTACAAGTGTGCCAGCCAGCTAGTGTACAAGTGTGCCAGCCAGCTAGTGTACAAGTGTGCCAGCCAGCTAGTGTACAAGTGTGCCAGCCAGCTAGTGTACAAGTGTGCCAGCCAGCTAGTGTACAAGTGTGCCAGCCAGCTAGTGTACAAGTGTGCCAGCCAGCTAGTGTACAAGTGTGCCAGCCAGCTAGTGTACAAGTGTGCCAGCCAGCTAGTGTACAAGTGTGCCAGCCAGCTAGTGTACAAGTGTGCCAGCCAGCTAGTGTACAAGTGTGGCAGCTAGTGTACCAGCTAGTGTACTAGTGTGCCAGCCAGCTAATGTAAAAGTCTGTCACCTAATGTACTAGTGTGCCAGCTAATGTACAGGTGTGCTGGCTAGCCAGTGTACAAGTGTGCCAGCTAGTGTACAGGTGTGCTGGCTAGCCAGTGTACAAGTGTGCCAGCTAGTGTACAGGTGTGCTGGCTAGCCAGTGTACAAGTGTGCCAGCTAGTGTATAGGTGTGCTGGCTAGCCAGTGTACAAGTGTGCCAGCTAGTGTACAAGTGTGACAGCTAGTGTACTCGTATTCTGGAGGGCGAAGAGAGAGCTCACTGTTTTTTCATCCTTGACTCATACATGTTGATAACAGACGATAGTCCTGCATCTAGACAGAAGTAGCTGGTTCTTCTTGGTAGACAGACTCGGCGTGGACTTGCCAAGACCTCTGTCATGTGTATATTGCTTGCACTCTTGTAGACCACTAGGAAATTAGACTATCAGGCTGAAACCAAGCGTCACACGCATACTTATGCACACACATATATTCACACTTGAACACATGCAAACGTATACATAGATACAAGCATACATACGCAAAATATACATACCTACATGGTCACGAACACAAATATGCACACGCACATATTTTTTTTTATTTTTGCTACGCTAGAATTTTTACAACACGCTGTACTATTCCTCTTTTTGTGAATTAAGATACCAGGGATGCCTTATGTGAGACAGGGATACCTTTCTCGGATCTCGCATTATTATTTTTATCATTTCACACTGGAAGAAGATGGTTAAAAGCATTTGCACTTCTAGTGCCTCGGGGTAAAATGATAAATACTTTAAAGAAAATTTCCGATGCACAAATCTATTCTGTGCCGCCAGAGAAGCAAAGAATTTTAATAGGATCAAGAAATTCCGGAATCTTTTTGTCAGTTCCAGAGGGAACATCAGCTGCTCAAAGCAAGGCGGGGAAAACCAGGACTTCGTGAAGACCCATAAAAGACTCGGTGAAAGACGGGGAAAAACCAGGTCTTCGTGAAGACCCATGAAAGACTGTGATTGCAACAAAGCTGAAAGCTGATGTTTGCGTTCCTGAACAAATAAAAGCTGGAAGATTGTCTGAACGCTCCGGGAGAAGCAACTCAAGTGTTTCAAATTGACACTTCCACACTAGATACTCGTGGCAGTGTTAAGTGCTCCCGGATATAATAGCACATAACACCGACACTTCAGGTCAATACTGAAGGCAGCAAGTGTTACTGGCACCATACAGTGATGGCACTTAACACTGACACTTCAGGTCAATACTGAAGACAGCAACAGCATTACTGGCGCCATACAATGATGACACTTAACACTGACACTTCAGGTTAACAAATGTTACTGGCACCATACAATGATAGCACTTAACACTGACACTTCAGGTCAACAATGAAGACAGCAACAAGTGTTACTGGCACCATATAATGATGGCACTAAATACTAACACTTCAGATCAACACTCAAGTTCCATCATACAACAGTGGAACTCCATTTTTTCCCATTATGGAAGTATTTCACAATCTTGACCTCAGTTACAATGTTGTCATGAACCTTTCTTTCAACTACAATGGCTATACACTCATCGTAGATATATAGATTTTTCCACTGAAGTGACTAGTTTAATGAGCATCCCATATCCATCCTGTGGATGGTAGCGCAAGAGCATATGGATACACAAGATACCTAGGAACTAGGCCCCAGTATAGTTAACAGGAGTACACATAGATTTATATCTGCACGTACAAATAACCTGCACATAGGAGAGAGGAGCTTCCGAAGGCGTTTACGTCCGACTTGAACCATCTACAAAGTCACACTTTGTGACTTTGTAAATGGTCCAAGTGGGACCGAAACGTCGTCGTAAGCTCCTCTCTTCTATGTTCGGGTTATTTGTGTATTGTTCCAGTCACGGTATTGTGCCTCTTTTGTTATTTATATCAACAGTTTGCTTATCTGCTATATCTGTTATCTTATTTTCATTAAGAAGACATCTTGACATGTCACATAAGTTATTATACTGTCAATAAGTGGACAATTAAGCACATAGTGTAATAGCAGATTGTGGATAAAAATACATGAAATTCGACCTCGGCCAACATTCACGAACATAGTCAGATGCGGCAAAATGGATCATCAGTATGCAACACAAACTCCCAATACTTCCTGGGAGTTGTTGTTTGGTGAGCACAGTTGTTTACTGAGGCGACTGTCTCACCATTCTCATGTAATACCTCGTCTTGGGTAGCTAGTAGGTTAGTTACGACACCACCTTGCTTCACTACCTCCCGCCGGTATTAGTAACACATTCAGATGGACAACGCTTGATTTTCCTTTATTGTGGAGACGTTTCGCCCACCGGTGATTTTATCAATGTAATACCGAGAATAAATACTGGAGATGGTGGAAGACTTAAAAGAAGAAATTTGAGATGATCAGTCTTTCAGCCTTGACAGATGTTCAGTCTCTCGGCCTTAACAGGTGTTTATTCTCCACATTAAGAGTGTTGCACATATGTCTTGTTCATCCACATCGTCGGCTTTGTATACCATTAATATAATGACGCATTCAGAGTCCTTCACAAGTTTACAGTCGCTGGGTTCTTGTGAGTTGTAAGCATCAGCCTGGCTGGCACGGCTTGCCTGTGATGCTGGGTGCCACCCAACACAACTTTCAGCATGATGAATTAGACACTTGTCAGTTCTCTGAACCATTTATCCACAACTCTCAGAATGTTGCTCTTCCTTAGGATTTCCCTCCAGGGAGGTTCCTTGTTGCCAGGGAGAGAATTTTAATGCATAGAATTGAACCTGTCTTCCATTTTCTTGGACTGAACCTAATTGCCTCCCTTTCGCCCAGGCGCTGTATGATCCTCATGGGTTTAGCGCTACTGTAGTTATTTGATGATACGAGAAAAGACGGGATTACCGAGACCCGACCATCAACACCACTGCAGTAGCTTGTAATAACAGAAGCTACGTGAATTGAAGAAACGTTTCGCCAGCCAGTGGCTTCATCAGTCCACTACAAATAAGAACGGTGGAAAAAGAGGAGGAGTTTGAGGTAATCAGTCCCTCAGCCTGGAATCGGTTAAGGGACTAGGTTAAGGGACTGATTATCTCAAACTCTTCCTCTTTTTCTACCGTTCTTATTTGTACTGGAGTGATGAAGCCACTGGCTGGCGAAACGTTTCCTCAGTAAAAATTCTCAAATGGTGCACAAGTGTCTCATTCTTCAACTTGTCGGTTCTCTAATCCATTTATCATACATGAAGGACTGACCTTTATGTTTGCTTGGTCAGGATCTGGGGCAGGGGGAACATGTCCTCCCTCCCTCCCCTCCTTCCCTTCCCCTCCCTTCCTCCCCTCATTCAATCCCCCTCCCTCCCTTCCCTCCATCCCTTCCCCTCCCTCCCTCTGTTATGTCACCATCTGGTGAATAAGTTACCAGATGATAAAGGCAATTGTTGATAGACATTTGCTCTGGTTTATCTGTCTGTGAGTACTCACCAGTATGTGGTTGCAGGGGTCGCTTCACAACTCCTGGCCCCGCCTCTTCGCTGGTCGTTACTAGGTCCGCTTTCTCCAGGCTTTAAGAGCCTTGTCGTACCTGTTCTTCAAGCTATGTATTGATCTCACCTTTACCACTTCATTCTCCATATTGTTCCACTATCTGACAGCTCTGAAGCTGAAGAAATGCTTCCAGACATTTCTATGACTCTCCCTCAGTTTACAGCTTCCAGTTGTCTCCCCTTGTACAACCAGTGTCCCATCTCTGACACATTCTAGCCCTGTTCACACTGTGTGCGTGTGTGTGTGTGTGTGTGTGTGTGTGTGTGTGTGTGTGTGTGTGTGTGTGTGTGTGTGTGTGTGTGCTCACCTATTTGTACTCACCTATTTGTGGTTGCAGGGGTTGATTCATAGCTCCTGGCCCCGCCTCTTCACTGATTGCAACTGTGTGTGTGTTTGTGTGTGTGTGTGTGTGTGTGTGTGTGTGTGTGTGTGTGTGTGTGTGTGTGTGTGTGTGTGTGTGTGTGTGTGTGTGTGTGTGTGTATGTGTGTGTGTGTATGTGTGTACTCACCTAATTGTGGTTGCAGGGGTCGAGACTCAGCTCCTGTGTACTCACCTATTTGTACTCTTCACTGATTGCTACTAGGTCCTCTCTCTCCCTGCTCCATGAGCTTTATCAAACCTCGTCTTAAAATTATGTATGGTTCCTGCCTCCACTACATCACTTTCTAGGCTATTCCACTGCCTGATAACTCTATGACTAAAGAAATATTTCCTAACATCCCTTTGATTCATCTGAGTCTTAACTTCCAATTGTGACCCCTTGTTTCTGTGTGTCATCTCTGGAACACCCTGTCTTTGTCCACCTTATCTATTCCGCGCAGTATTTTATATGTCGTTATCATGTCTCCCCTGACCCTCCTGTCCTCCAGTGTCGTCAGGCCGATTTCCCTTAACCTTTCTTCGTAGGAGAATTCCCTTGCCTCTGGGACTAGTCTTGTTGAAAACCTTTGCACTTTCTCTAATTTCTTGACGTTCTTGACCAGGTGTGGATTCCAAACTGGTGCTGCATACTCCAGTATGGGCCTGACGTAAATGGTGTACAGAGTCTTGAATGATTCCTTACCAAGGTATCGGAACGCTATCCTTAGGTTTGCCAGACGCCCGTACGCTGCAGCAGTTATTTGACTGATGTGCGCCTCAGAAGATGTGCTCGGTGTTATACTCACCCCCAGATCTTTTTCCTTGAGTGAGGTTTGCAGTCTTTGGCCACCTAGACTATACTGTGTCTGCGGTCTTCTCTGCCCTTCCCCAATCTTCATGACTTTGCATTTGGCAGGGTTAAATTCAAGGAACCAGTTGCTGGACCAGGCTTGTAGCTTGTCCAGGTCTCTTTGTAGTCCTGCCTGATCCTCGACCGATTTGATTCTCCTCATTAACTTCACATCATCTGCAAACAAGGACACTTCTGAGTCTATCCCTTCCGTTATGTCATTCACATATACCAAAAGCAGCACAGGTCCTAGGACTGACCCCTGTGGAACCCCGCTTGTCACAGGCGCCCACTCCGACACCTCGTCATGTTTCATGACTCGTTGTTGCCTCCCTGTCAGGTATTCTCTGATCCACTGCAGTGCCTTTCCTGTTATGTGTGCCTGATCCTCTAGCTTTTGCAGTAACCTCTTGTTAAGAACTGTCGAAGGCCTTCTTGCAGTCCAAGAAAATGCAGTCTATCCACTCCTCTCTCTCTTGTCTTACTTTTGTCACCTTGTCATAAAACTCCAGTAGGTTTGTGACACAGGATTTTCCTTCCCTGAAACCGTGCTGGTTGTTGATTATACACTTGTTTCTTTTCAGGTGCTCCACCACTCTCCTCCTGATGATCTTCTCCATGACTTTGCACACTATACACGTTAGTGACACAGGTCTGTAGTTAAATGCCTCATGTCTGTCTCCTTTTTTAAAAATTGGGACTACATTTGCCATCTTCCATACTTCAGGGAGTTGCCCAGTTTCAATGGATGTGTTGAAGATCTTTGTTAGTGGCACACAGCATCTCTGCTCCCTCTCTAAGGACCCATGGAGAGATGTTGTCTGGTCCCACCAGAGGTATCAAGTTCACATAGCAGCTTCTTCACCTCCTCCTTGGTTATGTGTACCTCATCCAGCACTTGTTGTTGTACCTCCCTGTTCTGATTACCTGGAGTCCTACCAGTTTCCACTGTAAATACTTCTTTAAATCTCGTGTTGAGCTCCTCACATACCTCTCGGTCGTTTCTTGTGAACTCTCCATAATCCTTCCTCAGTCTGATTACCTGGTCCTTGACTCTTGTTTTTCTCCTGATGTGGCTATATAACAGCTTCGGGTCAGACTTGACTTTCGATGCTATGTCATTTTCATATTGTCGTTGAGCCTCCCTTCTTATCTGTGCATATTCGTTTCTGGCTCTCTGGTAATCTCTTTATTTTCCTGTGTCCTTTGTCTTCTGTACCTTTTCCATTCTCTAGTACACCTAGTTTTTGCCTCCCTACACCTTTGGGTGAACCAAGGACTCGTTCTGGTCTTCCCATTATTTCTGTTTCCCTTGGGAAGAAACCTCTCCTCTGCCTTCTTGCATTTTGTCACATAGTGTGTGTGTGTGTGTGTGTGTGTGTGTGTGTGTGTGTGTGTGTGTGTGTGTGTGTGTGTGTGTGTGTGTGTGTGTGTGTGTATGGTGCGCGGGGGAAGCGGCGGTGGGAGGCAGACTGAGGCATCAGTATACTCTGGTGAGCGCTAGTGTATGGTCGTGGCTGAGTCACTGCCTCAACACTCCCACGTCCTCTCATCACCCACGCGTATGTGTTAACTAGGCAACACCCCCGTCCCTCCCTTCCCCACCCAGTTAATCCTAGCAAGACATTTCCCCTCCTAGTAAGGAATTACCCTACCAACAAACAACTACCACCATACTAACAAGCGACCCTCTTTTTCTAGCAAGCTACCCTGCCCACCCTCTATTAACAAGCAACCACTCCTAACAAGTTACTAATTATCCTCTCCTAACAAGAGATACCCTTTTTCCTCTCCTGGCCCCTAGTGTTGATAATGTTGCTGTTGTCTAAAGTGTACAGTGTCCCTAGTGTTGGCAGCGTTTGCTTAAAGAGTACACTGTCAATGTTATTCTCAGTGTTCCTGTTTTAAGCAGTGTTCCTAGTGTTAGCAAAGTAATATGTGCACTCACGAAGTTGTATTCACAGATTTGTGTTAGAGTCAAGTCTCGGCTCCTATCCCGGTCCCTCAACCATCAAACGACTGACATTATTGCTTTCTCCCCTCTCTGGTCCTGTCATACTACTCTTTGAAGTGTGTATGTTGCTAGCCTCTAGCACTCTAGCATCCAGATCATTCAACTTTATATTTCATCATGAGACTAACGAACTATAAATGTACAAACGTCTCCGAGGATCAACTGTGCTTCTAAACTCCCATCTTTGTCCCGTCACCCATGTTACATCCTTTGAATATCTTGTATACAGTTCGCAGACAAAGGCGCCAGTTGCAGAATGGCGTTGTTATTTACAAAGAGCGAAACGTCTTTCATATTTGCCAGCTATACGCCGTTTTATCCAGCTTGTGTGCTGTTATCGCTTTTTTTGTTATTAAATTTTTTAGCGTCATTAGGCTCAGTTTCGCTAGTCTTTCCTCCTAGCTTGCTTCCTCAACCTGCAAGACAAGTATTGTTGGGAACCTTTTAACCTCCTAAGGTTGTTCGTCAGGAGAAATAGAAACATTTTTCCCAGACGTGGGTGATACACCAGGATGGTCCGCTCCTGCCAGCGTCTGTCTGGCTAGTTGGCAAAGAAAATTTGTACATAATTATTCTTACTGACGCGCGCACGCTCACACACACACACACACACACACACACACACACACACACACACACACACACACACACACACACACACACACACACACACACACACACACACACACGATGTTTTCCTGTAATCAGACGGTTATCAAGTTAGTGTGACCGAGGCTTATAGTCAGTTTGACAAGCCTCAGTCTTGTAAGTTTGTGCTTTTGTAAACTTGTGGTCTTGTGAACTTGTGGTCTCGTAAACTTGTGGTCTTGTGAACTTGTGGTCTTGTGGTCTTGTGAACTTGTGGTCTTGTGAACTTGTGGTCTTGTGAACTTGTGGTCTTGTAAACTTGTGGTCTCGTAAACTTGTGGTCTCGTAAACTTGTGGTCTCGTAAACTTATGGTCTCGTAAACTTGTCTGACTACAAGTTTACAAATGCATCCCGTCACTAGGTAAATATTACATCATAAAAACTACTACATAAGATACAGAGAGACACTTGTGTACTGCCCAGCACACTTATTAAAGGAATCGTTTCGCCACGAGTGACTTCATCAGTCTCTTGGCGAAACGTTTTCCTAAGTAAATGTCCTGAACTGTACCCAAGTGTCCTCTTTCTCATTTTGTCGGTGTCGCCTTACCACTTACAACCTGTCGTCGGTGTCACCTTACCACTTACAACCTGTCGTCGGTGTCACCTTACCCGTTACAACCTGTCGTCGGTGTCACCTTACCCGTTACAACCTGTCGTCGTCACCTTACCACTTACAACCTGTCGTCGGTGTCACCTTACCCGTTACAACCTGTCGTCGGTGTCGCCTTACCACTTACAACCTGTCGTCGGTGTCACCTTACCACTTACAACCTGTCGTCGGTGTCACCTTACCCGTTACAACCTGTCGTCGGTGTCAGCTTATCAATTACAACCTGTCGTCGGTGTCACCTTACCCCTTACAACCTGTCATCGGTGTCACCTTACCATTTACAACCTGTCGTCGGTGTCACCTTACCAATTACAATCTGTCGTCGGTGTCACCTTACCCCTTACAACCTGTCGTCTGTGTCACCTTACCATTTACATGTCGTCGGTGTCACCTTACCACTTACAACCTGTCGTCGGTGTCACCTTACCACTTACAACCTGTCGTCGGTGTCACCTTACCACTTACAACCTGTCGTCGGTGTCACCTTACCACTTACAACCTGTCGTCGGTGTCACCTTACCCCTTACAACCTGTCGTCGGTGTCACCTTACCACTTACAATATGTCGTCGGTGTCACCTTACCACTTACAACATGTCTTCGGTGTCACCTTACCACTTACAACATGTCGTCGGTGTCACCTTACCACTTGCAACCTGTGATACTTAAATTTCTTCATACCACGTAAAGAAACATGTACTAAGATATTGGAATCTTAACACAATGCTATGGGATATAATGAGGACCTGGTCTGGGACCGGGCCGCGGGCCGCTGATGTTATGTGGTTTATGTGAGCGAGGAAGAGTGTGCTGCATCTGTAATTGATCAAGCTGTGCCAATTACATGTGCAAATGCACAGCAGATGTCTGTGTGTCAGAGATGAACAGCTGTCTGTGCTGTGATGAGCTGTGCTGTGTGGGGTTACATACAAAGGTTGTAAATAACATCCTTGTTCAAGCAAGTGCTGTGCAGGGATGCACATAACTTCTGTAGACAAGAGATGTGCTGTACTGGGATATGCTGTGCTGTTCTGGATAACGTGAACACACCAGTTAACAATATGCTGTGCTGTTCTGGATAACGTGAACACCAGATAACAATATGCTGTGCTGTTCTGGATAACGTGAACACACCAGATAACAATATGCTGTGCTGTTCTGGATAACGTGAACACACCAGTTAACAATATGCTGTGCTGTTCTGGATAACGTGAACACACCAGATAACAATATGCTGTGCTGTTCTGGATAACGTGAACACACCAGTTAACAATATGCTGTGCTGTTCTGGATAACGTGAACACACCAGATAACAATATGCTGTGCTGTTCTGGATAACGTGAACACACCAGATAACAATATGCTGTGCTGTTCTGGATAACGTGAACACACCAGATAACAATATGCTGTGCTGTTCTGGATAACATGAACACACCAGGTAACAATATTCTGTGCTGTTCTGGATAACGTGAACACACCAGATAACAATATGCTGTGCTGTTCTGGATAACGTGAACACACCAGATAACAATATGCTGTGCTGTTCTGGATAACGTGAACACACCAGATAACAATATTCTGTGCTGTTCTGGATAACGTGAACACACCAGATAACAATATGCTGTGCTGTTCTGGATAACGTGAACACACCAGATAACAATATGCTGTGCTGTTCTGGATAACGTGAACACACCAGATAACAATATGCTGTGCTGTAGAAGATAACGTGAGACACTAGTTAACAAAGATGCGTGCTGTGATAGAAGTGGTGCTGTGGGCTGCGTTATGTATGAACGTTGTAAATTTTCACGAATGTTGTCATTGCTGTGAGAGCCAATGAACGCTGGTATGGAGCAGCAGAGGTGGGGCGAGGATCTGATCCACTGAATTTATATTAGCAATTCTAACCCATTGTGGCCCTGCTGGACGAAATATTACCCCAGTCCTCGCTAATTGTACAAAGCGATCATTTTTTTTTTATGTATAGTGAAGAAGGGATACCTCGCTAAAATTATGCGTAGTGAAGTATGGATATCTCGCTTAAAATTATGTTGAGAAGTAGGGATACCTCACTATAATTGTGTTGTCATGTAGGGATACCTCACTAAAATTGTGTTGTCATGTAGAGATACCTCACTAATAATTTTATGTCATGTAGGGATACCTCACTAATAATATTTAGTACGTTATTAACATACACACAGTGCCTGGGTTGTGCGTACAGTGCTTGGGTTGTGCGTATAGTGCCTGGGTTGTGCATACAGTGCCTGGGTTGTGCGTACAGTGCTTGGGTTGTGCGTATAGTACCTGGGTTGTGCGTACAGTGCTTAGGTTGTGCGTACAGTGCTTGGGTTGTGCGTACAGTGCCTGGGTTGTGCATACAGTGCTTAGGTTGTGCGTACAGTGCCTGGGTTGTGCGTACAGTGCCTGGGTTGTGCGTACAGTGCCTGGGTTGTGCGTACAGTGCTTGGGTTGTGCGTCCAGTGTTTGGGTTGTGGGCAGTGCCTGGGTTGTGTGCACGCACAGTGTCTGGGTTGTGCGTATAGTGCCTGGGTTGTACATACAGTGCCTGGGTTGTACATAGTGCCTGGGTTGTACGTACAGTGCCTAGGTTGTGCGTATAGTGCCTGGGTTGTGCGTACAGTGCCTGGGTTGTGCGTACAATGCCTGGGTTGTGCATACAGTGCCTGGGTTGTGCGTACAATGCCTGGGTTGTGCATACAGTGCTGGGTTGTGCGCAGAGTGAATGGGTTGTACGTACAGTGCCTAGGTTGTGCGTATAGTGCCTGGGTTGTGCGTACAGTGCCTGGGTTGTGCGTACAATGCCTGGGTTGTGCATACAGTGCCTGGGTTGTGCGTACAATGCCTGGGTTGTGCATACAGTGCCTGGGTTGTGCGCAGAGTGAAAGGGTTGTGCGTACAGTGCCTGGGTTGTACGCACAGTGCTTGGGTTGTACGCACAGTGCCTGGGTAGTGCGTATAGTGCCTGGGTTGTGCGCACAGTGCTTGGATTGTGCGCACAGTGCCTGGGTGTGTACGTACAATGCCTGGGTTGTATGTACAGGGCCTGGGTTGTGCGTATAGTGCCTGGGTTGTACATACAGTGCCTGGGTTGTGCATACGGTGCCTGGGTTGTACATATGGTGCCTGGGTTGTACGTACAGTTCCTTGGTTGTACCACAGTGCCTGGGGTGCACGTACAGTCCCTGGGTTGCACGTACAGTGCCTGATGTGCACGTACAGTCTCTGGGTGTGTTCCTACGGTACCTGGATTGTACGTACAGTGTCTGGGTTGTACATACAGTGCCTGGGTTACACGTACAGTGCCTGGGTGTGTTCCTACGGTACCTGGATTGTACGTACAGTGTCTGGGTTGTATATACAGTGCCTGGGTTACACGTACAGTGCCTGGGTGTGTTCCTACGGTACCTGGATTGTACCTGGATTGAAAAAAAATATATCTTTAAACGTATAAGAGAAAATTTTAGAAAGGACTTAATTTTAAATGAGTTCTTGCTAATCGACCAGTTTTACATATTCGGCACGACATATATATATATATATATATATATATATATATATATATATATATATATATATATATATATATATATATATATATATATATATATATATATATATATATATATATATATAAAATAGGTAAAAACTGGTCATTTAACAATAACTCATTTGAAATTATGTTCTTTCAAAAACTTTCTCTTATATGTGTAAAGATATATATTTTCCATTTATGTTAATGTAAAAATTAATAATTTTGTACCAAAAGAACCTTAGAAAATTTACCTAACCTTATTATAAAAAACGCAATTTAATTTAGCCTAATCCAAGTAAATATATTTTAGATATGTTTACAATATTTTAATAATAAAGAAAAAAATGAAATATTTTTTTCTTTAGGTTCAGAATGATTTTTTTTTGCGAAATTATTGCATACACAAATTTTCGCTTGCTGCCTTCGGCAAGAAGTGAGTAGCTATTTAAGCCAGAATCACAAGTTTTACCTATTCTGCACGACACATATATTACACACACACACACACACACACACACACACACACACACACACAAACACACACACACACAGTGTGTGAAGTGTATATAATTTGAAGTGTATACTATCATCAGTGAAGAGTGAAATCGCGTGAGGAAGTGGGATGTATGAGAATATATGGTTATAAACATCACGGGTGAAGGATCTCCAAAATAGGGATTTAAGACCTACGTACGACGACTTCTTCATCAGCAGCTGGCAACCTGTCACTGCACCATTGAGCGCAAGTTTATTCGCCTATTTGTGGTTTGCATGTTGATGGCCCTGGCTGGCCTTGCATACTGTTTGATACTGGTCACTCACTCCTGCAAGCTATTACCAGAATTAGAATAGAAATAGCATAGACATAGTGAATATAGTGTTGACGAGTGTGAGAAGGTAGGTGGGACAAGCTTTTAAGGGCAACATTGTAAGACGGTGCGAGGGTCGGTCAAGTCCCAGGAGGGTTGTGCCAGGTCACAAGAAGTTGCGGCCAGTCATTACACCGCACAAGACACTCTCACACACACACACACACTCACACACACACACATGCACACACACACACAGGCAGTGTTACTACCGATAGTTATTAGCAGTAAGAATACTTAGGAAGCTAGGAAGTCCTCTCTCAATGTGAACAAGGAAAATGATAATAACCAGCAACAATTAATACGTAAATCCAGAAAGGGCAATAAATGGAGAGAGTAGCATAATTGGGCAAGATAAATGAGACTAAATTTGTGCCTACACGACGGATCTTTCAACCACACCACCTACCCCCCCTAACCCTCCCTCCCTCACACACAAGCGCACACACACACAAGGGTAGACACTCACACACACACACACACACACACACACACACACACACACACACACACACACACACACACACACACACACATACACAGTGTGTTCATACACATCCATGTCATTCAGGATGTCAGCCTGTTTCTAGCTGCATATGACAATGAAACTACAAGAGCCATTAGCATTGGGGAATAGTCTAGTAGTTGGTGAAGACTGAAATATTTGAGTGATGTTAGAAAAATAGGCTGATGCTGTATTGATGAAATTGTTTGGCCAAAAAGAATATAAAATTCTTGAATGATTTAGGTACTGGCAGTCATTTTCTATGATAAATATTTTTTGGAAAATAGTTTAACTGTTATAACACACTTAGATTCGCTCAAATATTCAGGGTATGATTGCCAGGTTGTTGTTGTTAGGAATGGTGATATAAAAATAGGTACTTTTTTATTATTTAATAGATGTATTATTCTCAGTGAGGAGGATTGATCATGCCAAGATGTTCTGAAGTGTTCACTGCCTAAGTACATTTGGTGTGGGAATGGGCACATTTATACTTGGTTAGGTTATTGTACTTAATATTACAGTAAATGATGTGACTTTCAAGAAGTACAAATACACTGGGTGCATGATAACTAAAAGGATCAACAAAGCAGTTGTTCACCTATCGCTAATAATTTAAGATTTTATTAGTTTTAAAGGAAATTTTGGACTTATTGGTGCACAATCAAGTATGGTGCAAAAATGTTAGCAATAATGAATTCAAACTCTATCCTCAGTGGAATATTATGGATAAATTTATTATGTTTGGATGACAAAGTATTGTTTATTGCAGTACAGTATATAGTAATTTGATTAGATACCTGTATATACAAATGTATTTGTTAAAATGAGGTCAGCATTATCATCTGTTAATGACACTTATAAATAACATACAGTATTAAAGTGGCTGAGACATTTTTTATTTGCATTACATTTGAAGTATGATTCACTTTATTATATGAAAGTCAAAATGGAAATAGCTTAAGATTACTTATTTTGTGTTACTTGAGTAGCAAGGCCAAAATTAGTTATTAATTTGGGCTGTGAAAAAAAATTAATGAACAGTTCTTGTTTGGAAAGCTGTGATAATGTTATCAGGTATTATATTGTACCCTTACAGCTGGTTATTTATTATCAATCTTTGGCATATACTTGCCAGTCTACTACTGCTTGGCATTGTTACCGGGAAACCTTCTGGTACATACTCGCCAGTCTACTGGTTCTTGGGATTAATAATGGGAAGGCTTTACAAGTTCATCTAATTTAATTTTAGTTAGTATTTTGCTATAAACCATGAAACATTTTCCTGTCTCAAGTTTAAATTTGCACTGATTTTACACACACACACACACACACACACACACACACACACACACACACACACACACACACACACACACACACACACACACACACACACACAGGACTACAAAGAGATCTGGACAGGCTACAAGCCTGGTCCAGCAACTGGCTCCTTGAATTTAACCCTGCCAAATGCAAAGTCATGAAGATTGGGGAAGGGCAAAGAAGACCGCAGACACAATATAGTTTAGATGGCCAAAGACTGCAAACCTCACTCAAGGAAAAAGATCTGGGGGTGAGTATAACACCGAGCATATCTCCTGAGGCGCACATCAATCAGATAACTTCTGCAGCATACGGGCGCCTGGCAAACCTACGGATAACGTTCCGATACCTGAGTAAGGATTCGTTTAAGACTCTGTATACCATCTACGCCAGGCCCATACTGGAGTATGCAGCACCAGTTTGGAATCCACACCTAGTCAAGCACGTCAAGAAATTAGAGAAAGTGCAAAGGTTTGCAACAAGACTAGTCCCAGAGCTACGGGGATTGTCCTACGAAGAAAGGTTGAGGGAAATCGGCCTGACGACACTGGAGGACAGGAGGGTCAGGGGAGACATGATAACGACATATAAAATACTGCGCGGAATAGACAAGGTGGACAAAGACTGGATGTTCCAGAGAAGGGACACAGACACAAGAGGTCACAATTGGAAGTTGAAGACTCAGATGAATCAAAGGGATGTTAGGAAGTATTTCTTCAGTCATAGAGTAGTCAGGCCGTGGAATAGCCTAGAAAGTGACATAGTGGAGGCGGGAACCATACATAGTTTTAAGGCGAGGTATGATAGAGTTCATGGGCCAGGGAGAGAGAGGACCTAGTAGCAATCAGCGAAGAGGCAGGGCCAGGAGCTGTGACTCGACCCCTGCAACCACAAATAGGTGAGTAAAAATAGGTGAGTACACACACACACAGGAGCTAAGACTCGACCCCTGCAACCACAAATAGGTGAGTACACACACACACACACACACACACACACACACACACACACACACACACACACACACCACACAACACACAACTACACACACACACACACACACACACACACACACACACACACACACACACACACACACACACACACACACACACACACTTATATACAACAGGCCAAGTGTCTAATTGACATGTGCCTAGGACAAAATGGTAACTAACACACACACATACACACACACACACACATACATAAACACATACACACACACACACACAAATACACACACACACACACACACATACACACACACACACACACACACACATATACACACACACACACCACACACACACACCACACACACACACACCACACACACACACCACACACACACACCACACACACACACCACACACACACACCACACACACACACCACACACACACACCACACACACACACCACACACACACACACCACACACACACACACCACACACACACACACCACACACACACACACCACACACCACACACACACACACACACACACCTCACACACACACCACACACACACATCACACACACACAACACACACCAAACACACACACACACCACACAAACACACAAACACAAACACAAACAAAAACACACACAAACACACACACACACACATGCACATATACACACACACACACACACCCACACACACACACACACACACACCCTCCACCACTTGACACAAACACTTGACACAAACACGTACCCATCCTTCCCTAACCACCTCTCCCCCTTCCCTAACCACCTCACCTTAGCCACCTACCCCTCCCCCAAACCACCTAACCCCTCCCCAAACCGTCTAACCCTCCCAACTACCTCCCTCCCTCCAATAACCATCCTCCCCCCTCCCCCATAACCATCCATCCCCTCTCTCCCTCAAACCATCTAACCCCCTCCCCCAACAATCTCTACCCCTCCAATAAGTATCCTCCCCCTCCCCCACAACCATCCATCCCCTCTCCTCCTAACCATCTATTCCCCTCCCCCTAACCACCCGTCCCCCCTTCTGTGGAGCAACGGGGGAACCTAGAACCAGGATGAGGACAAGGGGCTCCAAGGACGAATCTGGGAGGGAGGAATGGGAGTTAGAGCTCAAAAAAAGTGAGGAAGACTGGGGAAGGAGACTAGATGAGCTGGAAAGGAAGATGGAAGAGAGGTTAGCAGCAGAATGCAGAAGGTGGAAGCAACAGGCCACAGCAGCAGAAATCAAGATAGAGAGATGAGAAGAGGAGCTGAGACATCTGAAACAGCACAGAGACAAAGATATTACAGAAGTAGCATCGGTAATGGCTACATCAAACACAGACAACAGGTCTGAAGGAAGCATGGAAACTAAACTGTATACAGAGGTCCTGTCAAACCCACATGGGGCCAAAACAAAGACAGGGAGCACACTAGGACAGAATGAGAGGTTGGAAGACATTGAAGGAACTAGGACATGTGCAAAGACCTTACCAGAAACCTGTGGGGGCCAGGAACAGGTGAGCAGGAAGGACAAACCAAGAAGCAAAGGGGCCATAACTAGGGAAGGGACTGAAGGAAGGAACACTCCATGGGAAGGAACTAAAACACATCAGAGGATGCAATGGGAGTCACAGTGGGAGGTGGAAAGGGAGAGATCCGTGTTTGTCTATGGGCTAGACGAAGCTAAAGGGGAAACTTATGATGAAAGAAAGCAGGAGGAGAAAAAAGCGACTGAAGATATCATGAAGGTGATAGGCGAGGGGGACATGACCCAGGTGGCAAATTTTCGGAGAATTGGGTGGTTCACAAAGAAAAGGAATCGGCCTCTCAAAGTAATTTTCAAGGCAGAATCAACCCGAACCTTGATCCTGCAGGAGAAAGCATGGCTGAGAGGCAAGCAGGAGTTCCGGAGTGTGTACCTCGATCGAGACAGAACACAGGACGAAAGGAAGACGATGAAAGAGAGAGTTCAAAAACGAAAGGAGAAATGGGAGGAAATGAAAAAGGAGAGCAGAACAACCCAGGATCAAATGGAAGGACAAGCACACCCCCCAGAAACACCTGTAGAGGACTCCAGCCACGACACCCCCAAGGCAACTGAACAATTCAAACCAACCATCACACACCGATCCCTCTGTTTCCACCCCCCGCACCACAGTTACAGTATTAGAACAGAAGTTGAAGGTTTGGTACACAAATGCAGATGGATTAATGAATAAACATGAGGAATGGCAAGAAAGAATCAATGAGAAGTCCCCAGACATCATAGCAGTTACAGAAACAAAACTCATGGAGACAATAACAGATGCAATCTTCCCACCAGGATACCAGATCATGAGGAAAGATAGAAGGGGCAGGGGTGGGGGGGGGGTTGCTCTGCTCGTAAAAAACAGATGGAAATTCGAGAAAATGGAAGGCATAGATGAGACGGGAGAAAGAGACTACATAGCAGGTACACTTCAGGCTGGGGAACACAAACTGGTCATTGCAGTGATGTATAATCCACCACAGAACTGCAGGAGGCCAAGAGAGGAATATGAAGAGAGCAACAGAGCAATGGTGGACACACTTGCTGAGGTGGCAAGAAGAGCTCACTCCAGCAGAGCAAAGTTGCTGGTTATGGGGGATTTCAACCACAGGGAGATTGACTGGGAAAACCTGGAGCCACATGGGGGTCCCGAAACATGGAGAGCCAGGATGTTGGACGTGGTAATGGAAAACCTCATACACCAACATGTTAAGGACACTACCAGAGTGAGAGGGGAGGATGAACCAGCAAGACTGGACCTTGTGTTCACCCTGGGCTGCTCAGACATTGAGGACATCAAGTATGAGAGTCCCCTAGGAGCTAGCGACCACGTGGTTCTGTGCTTTGAATACATAGTAGAGCTGCAAGTGGAGAGAATAACAGGAGTTGAATGGGAAAAGCCTGACTATAAAAGAGGGGACTACATAGGGTTGAAGAACTTCCTGCGGGAGGTCCAGTGGGACAGAACTGGCAGGAAAGCCAGTAAATGAAATGATGGAATATGTAACAACAAAATGCAAGGAGGCAGTGGAAAGGTTTATTCCCAAGGGCACCAGTAACAATGGGATGACCAGAACGAGCCCCTGGTTTACCCGACGGTGTAAGGAGGCAAAAACAAAGTGCAATAGAGAATGGAAAAAGTACAGAAGGCAGAGAACACACGAAAATAGGGAGATCAGTCGCAGAGCCAGGAATGAGTATGCACAGGTAAGGAGGGAGGCCCAGCGACAGTATGAAAATGACATAGCATCGAGAATCAAGACTGACCCGAAACTGTTGTATAGCCACATCAGGAGGAAGACAACAGTCAAAGACCAGGTGATCAGATTAAGGACAGAAGGTGGAGAACTCACAAGAAATGATCAGGAGGTATGTGAGGAGCTGAACATGAGATTTAAGGAAGTTTTTACAGTAGAGACAGGAAGGGCTGTGGGAAGACAGCACAGAAGGGAACATCAAGAGGGAATATACCAACAAGTGTTGGATGACATACGAACAACTGAGGAGGAGGTGAAGAAGCTCTTAAGTGACCCTGACACCTCAAAGCGATGGGACCGGACATCTCCCCATGGGTCCTTAGAGAAGGAGCAGAGATGCTGTGCGTGCCTCTAACCACAATCTTCAACACATCCCTTGAAACTGGGCAACTACCTGAGAAATGGAAGACAGCTAATGTAGTCCCCATATTTAAGAAAGGAAACAGAAACGAGGCACTAAACTACAGACCTGTGTCTCTGACTTATATTGTGTGCAAAGTCATGGAGAAGATTATCAGGAGGAGAGTGGTCGAACACCTGGAAAGGAACAAGATTATAAATGAAAACCAGCATGGGTTCATGGAAGGCAAATCTTGTATCACAAACCTCCTGGAGTATTATGACAAG